>NC_047510.2:0-242500 GCF_902827115.2 Pseudochaenichthys georgianus
TTCACTGAAGCCACAGTGTTTGAACCTGCTGGGCTTACATATGAGGATATTGATATTTATGGGGAAAGGATTGCAGTCATTGCTTGGCTTTTTTGAATAACAAAGAGTCCCTGTGCAGCATGTTATGTTTACATGCTATCTATTACTTTACTCTACAATAAGAATGAACACATTGTAAAGCACAAACAATGACATCAAAACCTGCGTCTCTTTAAAGCCTTTATGATTGGCTGTAGACAGGACCGGCTTTACATTTATTTTTCTTAAAGAGCAGTCTGTTTGGGGAAGAGGGCTAAACAGACACAATGCATGAGAACACCTCTGTATCAGTATCTGTATCAGTATCCAATAACTACGTTAAAGGATATAATGTTTCAACTTTCAACATTGAGAGGTGTGCAGAATCAGAAACCCTTACTTGGTCCCTCCAGCAGTCACAAGTCACACAGGCAATGTGACCAAACAACCTGTCACTCCATATTCATTTTTTAAATGAGACATTTCATGGAGATACATTTTTGGCTAGGCCCAACATAAAATGATAATTGTGGAGGGAGAAAAGCTTGAGCGGTGTATTTTTGATTTGCCTAGAAAGGGAATTCATGTCCAGTTGTCAAGATAGCGGTTGCCAACCTTTTTCAACTTAGGGCCCACTTAAGAATCAAAAGAATCTTCGGCCCACAAACTATACGGAGGCTAAATAAAGTTCTGATTGGTAAATTCAAAACATGTGACACGTTGTTGATCCAGTAGTACAGACCGCTGTCAAGGACTGTAATGACGAAGGAGGATCAAGAAAGAGAAAGGAAAAGAGGTTCAAATCATAGACTGTATATATAAATGGACGTAGTGCCCGTGACGTCACCCATAGGATTCTGCAGAGTTGCCGAGAAGCCCTTAGTAGGCGGAGTCGGCCACTAACGGCTCGACAGCGACGTCAGAGTCGAATCCCGCCTGCTCCAAATAAGGGCAAAGAGGCGGAGCCGAGGCGGGACCTGCTGCCTCCGAACTGGAAGTAAACAGAGCTAGCTCAGGCTAAGAAGCTAAGCTAACATGAAATCCATGCATACCAAGTTACTGCTAACAGTGTAGTTCCCCTATATAAACGTCATAATCAAATGAGACAATCTGCAAGAGAATTAGCTATATTTTGTTATTCTTAATGCTTGTCATTCACACATTAAGAAAAGAAGTACCGATACATAGCAGAACAATTGTGGCGATGTTCAGCTTAATAAGCCCTGTTCAACATAATTTATTTAGCTAATACTACAGCAGGCGAACCAAGTCTGCGTTTCGCAGTTGGGTCCCCTATTAACATTTGCTCCCGTTTACCATTATGGGTGTCATACCATAGACTATAAAAGTCTTACCCAAGGCTGAATCATAAACTAAAATGTATATGTATGCATAAAGGGTTACGTCCTTAGCTGGCTAATAAGTAGCAAGCTAAGCTACCAAGCACACAAACACCTGCGAACGGGGTTAACATGTATAATATTATCATGTTAGACTTCTTGGAAGTTCTGTTAGTACATTCAAGCGCACAGCACGACATTTTAATTGTCTGGTATTTGTAACCATATTCCCTAAAAGGCACAATCACCACGAACACGGCTAAAGCTAAAGGGTCAAGTACAGTACTATGACTAACTAACGTTGTAGCCTCTATGGTTGTAGCCTAGCAGAGTGGACAAGTTGCTGTTAGCTGACAGTGAGGCATGTACGTGTCCATCAACGTGACCACGCCCTAATGTATGCAAAAACTTTAAGACCTAATAAACACACACACACACACACACACACACACACACACACACACACACACACACACACACACACACCACACCCACACCCTGCAGGCAGCTGGATATACATGTGTTGCGTACAGCCATGGACGAGGTGCTGTGTCAGAGCAGGTTGTTAGGAGGGCGACGCTCAGTTCACAGAGCGGTGATGTAAACTCTGCCTCCTTGCTGCGCTGCCTCACTCACTAACCCTAACCCAGGGGTCTGCAACCTTTTTGACCAAAAGAGCCATTTCTCCCCCTTTTCCAACCATTTCTTTTGTCTGGAGTCGCAAAACGTATTTTTGCCGACCCCTGCTCTAACCCAAAGTAAGCTTTTGGTTGCGTGAATCAGAACTTCACTGGATTAAATGTGTTATTTGATATTTTCTGTCATACTCACAAACAAATTAATTTTTATTAGGAAACTGGTACCGATTACATTTGTGCCTGTTTTGTTGAGAAATACACGGTGAAATCACATGTTTAGTCCCTCGCTGCTATACATGTTAGGATATCTTTGTATTTAAACAGTTTGTCTTGGAACATAAGGATTCCCTTTCCCTCAGCACACCTGTCAGGAGTGAGGAATATTAGACTAAGTTCAGTTCAAGTAATAACGATAATATGTTTATCATATTCAGGGCTTCACAGGGTATTCACTTAGTGTTGTTGGTAAGTGCTAACTTAATGTAGACTGTTGGCTATGACCTGTGGTAGTTACTACGAGACGCTTCTGCCACTTCATCACAGAACATCTTCAAATTGAACCTGAATCTCAGTGATATCAGTCCCCGCTGCTACATCTGAAACACATCTATCAGGATGGGAAGTGTGGGAGGCAGCGTGTTTCTGTTCTCTATGCTGAGATCCTGAGTTAGTATTACTGAATAGGTGGACCATATGGCCCAAACCTTTATCTAATCCTTCTTTATATCAGATCCAGTAAGTATACTGTTAATTATACTTTTAAATTAAGCACTGTGTACTGCATAATACACCAACGCTTTAGTAGTTTTTTCCAGTTGTGCATCATTTTGTTGTTAATCAATGTTTGTATTATCAGTGACCTGACGGTGCAACCAAACACCTTGCACATGATCCGTAGTAACCTCACTAACACGGGAGTATTTCCCCCAACAAGGCTGTGAGTCGTGCAGACTGGGACCAGAAGAACAACTGCCAAGCACGGACACTTGTGGCAAAGCATTCTGGTCCGCAGGACAGCACCCCACCCAAGCATGTGTTATTAGTGTTATTAAAAACACACATACTGTTCATAGTAGTCACGTAATAATAAAAAAATATATATACACTATACATACATGCATACATACATGCATACATACATACATACATGCATACATACATACATACATACATGCATACATACATGCATGCATGCATGTATGTATGCATACATACATACATACATACATGCATACATACATGCATGCATGCATGTATGTATGCATGCATACATGCATACATGCATACATACATACATACATGCATGCATACATACATGCATACATACATACATACATGCATACATACATGTATACATGCATGCAATACATACATACATATGTAACTGTGGGTCTGTCGTAGCTATAACATCCTTACAGAGGAGGGAAGGCGTCTCCTCTCCTCTGCTGCAGGCCTTCCGCCCTGTGTAGCGGGTGTCATTCAATGATCTTTGGAGGCCATTGTGTATATTTGTGACTCTGTTATACTGCTGCTCCTCCGGTTAACTTCCAGACACTACGATCGCTCAACTTCTCTCCCGCTCGCTCAACACATGCACCCGCCACACAATATATATATTTCTCCATTGCTCCTCTGCTCCTATGAAAGTAATGAAATCTTTCGAAAGTTGTGTTGACTACAATGCAAGTGTAACATGTCTCCTTCAGGTATACGAGTGTTGGTGGACGCTCGACAGAAGCTACGCATCCCATGGGGCAACCCGTCTAACCAGCGGCACGGCGACACCATGATGGCGTTTGACACCCGGTCGCTGATGGCCCACGGTCACGGCATGGTTGAGCCCAAAGTCTTCCTGCACTACTTGCCATCTATCCGGGCCCTGTGGGCTGACCAGGGCATCCAGAACGCATACGACCGCCGCCGGGAGTTCCAGCTGGTGAGTCACAGTGTCAGTCAGCGGCCAGGTCTACCCGTCACCACAGGGAGGGTTCTGAGCCGGGGCTGCGTACTTTGAACACACATGTTTTTGTGTTTCCACCGCACCAGCAACCTGCAACAAACCAACAATATTAATGTTGCGGAAAAATAAATGCCAGCTATCACTTCAGCAGTCAGCAAATGGAGCTGAATCGTAGTAGCATACTATAAGCCACGTCAGTCTGGTGGAGAGTATGACGTTGGAGGGGTCTTGCCTGCAATTCAATCTCGCTACTGAATTGTATAGCAACATGAGCACAGCTCCACTGTTTCCGCCAACGATGTTACTGTGACGCTTGTTGACTCTGACGTTGCAGAAATGTAAACTGACATCATGAAGTGGCTACTACTGGGCTCTGGTCAGTGGAAAAGCACATTTGGACCTTGCCCCAAAGTAGCTCCAGGACGGAATTAGAATGGAGCTGATTTCAGTGGAGAAATTGATAGTTGCGGGCATGTATCAGTCCGGACCAAATGTACTTATTGCACATCTGGGCCAGAGTCTTGATTCCATATACATGTTCAAATGTTTGAGGGCAGAGGTAGGTCACAGAATTTGGTTCTAGCGGTGTGTATTCATTTAAATCTGGACTAGGGCTGCACGATATATCGTGTTGTGGCGATAATCGCGATATTCACATCGCAGGACGTGCGATTAAAAAAATAAATATAAATTAACTCAAACACGTCATGTTACAATTATTTTGCTGCTTGCTACAAAAGGAAAACGTGCGCGGCTCTCATGTCAGGGGGACCTGAGTGAGTGACAGGCTCTGCATGCACAGCAAACCACAATCACATCTCCAAAGCACACGACCCGGTGATTAAAGGTAGAAACACTGAATAAAGTGGTTTCATGTGTTTCTCCAGGCAGGCAGTTCGGCGCTGCTAACCGAGCTAGCTCAGCTTGTTGCTCTGATAACTTAACATCCAGACGTCCGTGACGAAAATTCTTCATCCGGTTAAATATAGTTCAAAAAATACCAATTGTATATCATTAAAGTTCAAGAAAGGATGGTTTGCGGGGAACAAAACTGTCTTTTCTTCAATTCCTGTATGTTTTCATATCGCAATATATATCGCAGGGGGGGGGGGGGGGAAATCGCAATGTCAGTTTTTTCCAATATCGTGCAGCCCTAATCTGGACCATGTATTACTGTGGAGTTTGGCCTGTGTCGCATAGTGTGACATCTGTAATGCTATCCTCTCTCTCGCTCTGTATGTCCAGTGATTACTGCTGTTAGCATGGCTCAGGGTCTACAGACGAGCATTGATAGCAGCAGATAAAGCTTGTTCTCACAGCTGATGGAGCAGCGCTGCAGCTGCTGAGACACACACACACACACACACACACACACACACACACACACACACACACACACACACACACACACACACACACACACACACACACACACACACACACACACACACACACACACACACACACACACCACCAACACGTTCTCACTCCCATCCCGTCACATATTGACGGACGGTCAGGGCCCCTCCCCGTCGCTATATTACGTACAGGGACCCCTTTCCCGTCATTTTCTACGGGCAGGGCGTCCCATAGACCTTCATTGCGGACACAGCGGACCCCTTGCCCGTCAGGCTTCTACGGGCAGGGCGTCCCATGGACCTTCATAATGCCTATTTTAAGGTTCATTTGGCCATTAAAATGCGTTTTGATCTCATTTTATGCGAGTAATGAGTTTTTATTTCTGATTATTTGTGCAGTACATGTACATGATGTTTAGTTTGCTAGTTATGACGAAGATTACTTCATGAATGTGTACACATTCATGGTTGCTAAGGTGGTTGCTATGGACGCTGCAACAGCTCTCAGACCACGTGATCAACAACAATGGCTGTCCTTCGTGTTATTCTCGGTGGAAAAATGCCTATTTTATGGTTCATTTGGCCGTTAAAATGCGTTTTGATGTCATTGTATGCGAGTAATGAGTTTTTATTTCTGATTAGTTGTGCAGTACATGTACATGATGTTTAGTTTGCTAGTTATGACGAAGATTACCTTACGTCTGTGAGGAAAATGCGGGTCAGAGCCTCGTATTTTTAAAATCTTTTTTTCCTTCTAATTTGTTATTCTTTTCAAAATAACACACTGTTATTTACTCACCAATAACACACAATTATCCTTGCTTTTATTTATTGGTTTAATTCCATAATCTCGGTCTTTTTTGGCGTTCGTCAGGAACTGAATTTAAAAATAAAAATAACCGGAAACAGACGTGGGCATTTCGAGCGATTACCCAAGATTGTCAGCTACGCTGATTGGATGTTTTAGCCGCAATGCATGCTGGGATTTGGTGTTTATATTATATGAAATCCGGAAAACATTTGAAAAGACTAAAATAATACTTAATTCCGAGTGCTCTTGCTTTTCTCTTTGAAAGTCATCACATAACGGCATTGTAATACACGGTTCGGCTGCATTACATATTACAGATCTGCCGTAGTTCTTTATTTAGAGAGCCCTGATGAGAAGACCTTTGGAAAAACTGAAGAAATGCCGCCGAAACTGAATACTTGACGTGGATCATAAATATATCAACAATTAAAAAACTTCTCAATTTCTCTTCACACAATACGTCTCCTTGCAGTATCAACACTAATTCGGCTGACTTTTACATTTGATCTAATTCATAGATAGGTTATATTTACACTATAACGGTGCACAGCTGATAGAAAAGGACTGTAGTTTTTAAAGATATTACTGATTTGAATTGGATTGCATTTTGAATGTAAGAATGTAAATACTGATTCTGAAATAGTATAGCAATATGCTGTAAAATTATGTGAAAGCATGAATAAAACTACACATCTTCAGATGTTGTACATAAGTGTCTGTGTGTACCTTGTGTGCACCGCCTAGTGGTTAAAGCACGTTATTGAATTATTGTTTTTATGTGTTATATTTGATTAAAAAAATATTAAGAGTACATATACTTTCATAGGGGGAAAGTATAAGGTCTGTGATAGAAATATAGAATATAAAAAATCAAGAAGATACTATAAGTGATCTCTTCAATAAAACAGTTTAGTGCAGGATGTACAAAGATATTAATAGGAGGAGGTGCAAAACAGAAAAACAAATTAACCTTTATTTAAACATTAAATAACAGATTACGGTCTTCTTTTAAATAAGAAAAAACGTTGGGGGTATCTATCTACAGATAAATACAAAGTACTTAACGTCTAATATATTGCTTTCCTGCAATGTTAACTATGTTGAAGCACTTATTTTAACTGATATTATACATATGGATTATACTCTTATGTATGTAGATAGAATAAGAAATGTGCAGAATATGACAGTTTAATGGTGGAGGTACACACACATATTGATAGATGTCTTGTAATGCACTGTTGAGGAACCTGTGACCCAAGTTTTTCATTCATTGCATAACTACACCGTAAGTTGTGTATGATATGTCAATACACCTTTAAAATCTTGAAAGGGATGTGCAAAATAGCCATAATATATAGTCTTTAATTAACTATTAGTAGAGAATAACGAGTAATTAATATACTTTATTACTCGTTTCCATTAATGTCAATTGCAGATACATGTTTAGTCTTCTCAAGCACAAGTATCAAATCTCTCTCCTGATTGTTGGCACTTGACAATCACCTTATCTGAATTTTACTCAGGTGTAACTAAAGTCTGATTTAAGGGTTGTTTATATTTCACATCATTAATCAGAATCTGCAAAGTATATTAAAAGTATATTAAAAGTATATTAATGCTATATATTGATGCTGCGCATTATGGACAGCGATTTTTATCCATTTATTAATTATATGTTTTACATTTGATAACACCAATGTGTTTAATACTGGCAACTTCTAATTGTGGGAAAACGAAAAAGTTCAGTAGAGACGTCCCATAGAACATTTTGCGAAACACAATAGTGTAGTGTGTAGTTCTGGGGGGGCGTTCGATTCCAGTTTTGGATAGTCTGGCGTGGTTTCGTTCCATTTCACACAGCTGTTTGACGCTGTAACCTTGGCGCACTGCCACTCCAACATCCAATCCCAGACCTAGAAGAGTAATCACGGGCACTGTAGTCCTCAACGATAGCTGGGGATTCTGGGTAGTGTAGTGTCTTCGCCATCCTAAACTCAAACATTTTGACAATCGCAATGATGCTCGAACTGTCCCTTATAGGCCTACGTCTGTTTCCGGTTATTTTTATTTTTAAATTCAGTTCCTGACGAACACCAAAAAAGACCGAGATTATGGAATTAAACCAATAAATAAAAGCAAGGATAATTGTATGTTATTGGTGAGTAAATAACTGTGTTATTTTGAAAAGAATAACAAATTAGAAGGAAAAAAAGATTTTAAAAATACGAGGCTCTGAGCCGCATGTATTTTCCTCACAGACGTAAGGTAATCTTCGTCATAACTAGCAAACTAAACATCATGTACATGTACTGCACAACTAATCAGAAATAAAAACTCATTACTCGCATACAATGACATCAAAACGCATTTTAATGGCCAAATTAACCTTAAAATAGGCATTTTTCCACCGAGAATAACACGAAGGACAGCCATTGTTGTTGATCACGTGGTCTGGGAGCTGTTGCAGCGTCCATAGCAACCACCTTAGCAACCATGAATGTGTACACATTCATGAAGTAATCTTCGTCATAACTAGCAAACTAAACATCATGTACATGTACTGCACAAATAATCCGAAATAAAAACTCATTACTCGCATAAAATGAGATCAAAACGCATTTTAATGGCCAAATGAACCTTAAAATAGGCATTATGAAGGTCCATGGGACGCCCTGCCCGTAGAAGCCTGACGGGCAAGGGGTCCGCTGTGTCCGCAATGAAGGTCTATGGGACGCCCTGCCCGTAGAAAATGACGGGAAAGGGGTCCCTGTACGTAATATAGCGACGGGGAGGGGCCCTGACCGTCCGTCAATATGTGACGGGATGAGAGTGAGAACGTGTTGCGCACACACACACACACACACACACACACACACACACACACACACACACACACACACACACACACACACACACACACACACACACACACACACACACACCCACACACACACACACACACACACACACACATACATACACACACACATACATACACACACACACACACACACACACACACACACACACACACACACACACACACACTAATGCAGGGCTGCTTCTCTCTCTGCTCTCTACCCCCACGCCTTTCCTTCCTCCATCCTTCCCTCTCTGCTCTCCACAAGTGTAGATTGTGGTCTGATAGTGTCTTGCTCTCAGGATAATGACATTTAAAGACCCGACCTGACTGTTTCAGTTTGCAGCAGCTGAGATGCAAAGAGTCTATTGTTACTCTGCTAATACAGCTGATGCATCATCATCTTGTCGTGCCTCTACATGCCACTTCTACCCCTGATTTCCAGTTCCCTACAACAACTTTTGCTTTGATTAAACTAGTCTGTAGGAAAATGTGCATTTCCTGACACCAAAGTGAATATGCTTTGTTCCCAGACAAACAAAATGGTCAGCCTCTGCCAGCAGGCGTGTACTTTTTGTCGATTTTCCAATATCAGTTAGTTTAAGTAGGAAAATACATACTTTTATATTAATCCCCAATGGGGAAATGAATTGTTCCACTCCGTCATGTTTACACATGTTACACACTGACACAGACTGAGCAACCAAACATATTATTATTATTATAATTATATATTAATATGGCATTTTTATGTGAATGACTCGTATCTGGACATTACTGATACTGCTGTGTATGTATAGGGTGGCTCTGTACTGCAAACGGCTGAAAAAAAAGCAATATTGCCATCTTCTTATGCATCAATAGCTTTCACATATGAGCATGACTGAAGTGCATCATAATGTTAAAATTAAGAAAAATGCATGACGATGTTAAAACCATAGACTGTATATATAAATGGACATAGTGTCCGTGACGTCACCCATAGGATTCTGGAGAGTTGCCGAGAAGCCCTTAGTAGGCGGAGTCAGCCACTAACGGCTTGACAGCAACGTCAGAGTCTAATCCCGCCTGCCTCCGAACTAGAAGTAAACAGAGCTAGCTCAGGCTAAGAAGTAGGAATGGGAATTTGAAAGCAAATGTATATTCGAATATTCGACCCCCCAAAAAACGGTTAACCGGTTAACCGAAATGTACATATCCTATATAAAAAAAATTGGGTAAAAAAAAATGTTTACAGATTTTTTCTGATTTTTTTGTTTTTGCCCAATTTTATCTCAATATTTTTGGAAAATAAATACATACATGTTCAAATAAGTGTAGAAACCAAGTCGAATTTGTCAAATGTATTGAACTGGTGATCACAGTTTGACAGCTATAGGCCTACAGCTTTCATGTGCAGAGGCGATTCACAATCAGCCCAGCTGTAGAGAAGACCCTCTCAGCTGGAACGGAGGTTGCGGGTATAGCAAGGTATAGCATGTTTAAATAAGTTTAATTTGGCATAGTTTGACCTCTACACCGCACTCACTAACATGGTCGAAATATTTCCACACATTACTCCTTTTTGACGCCATGTCTGTGTAGGACTCTTCTTAGAGTGTAAATAATTAATGGACTATGACTGGTAAAATATGTTGAATACCGGCAAAACTAAATCTCTCCAGTCAAAATGTCTATGCACTTTGCCGCCACACACGGTTGCCAAGCAGCGCTTATTGTTGTTTAGGCTGGCCATGTGTCGCGAGCGTTGACAGGGGGCGGGGGAGCACGCTCATGAACTGTAAGCGCCGGAACCTCGCAACGGCTAAGGAGCGCAATTGCGCCACATTTGGGCCTAATATGAGTTTTGAGTCTGCGTGATCTGCGTGTAGGGAGGGGCAGCAGCCATATCGTTAGCTAGATCTGATGGATTTGGACATAAACACGAGTCATCATCTCCTTTCAACAACTGTAAAGTTAAATACATTTCTTGCCAAAAACTACATTTAACAAGACTACATTTGAACCCATCATGGTGACGTGATGTTTTCAGAACTTTGCATTGACTTGGTACTGAAGCATAGGTTCTTCTTGCGGAATCACTTTTCCCAGTCTTATTTGTTCTTAATGCGAACTCGGGTATCTCATAACCATTTCAAGTAAAGTAGAATAAAACGGTTGCTTTATACTAATTTTTCATAATGTGCAAGTTAACGAAGCATAATGTCCATTTCCATTGTTTAATTTGAGCGATTCAACAATTTAATCCTGCTTTTTACTGTTTGGCAAACGATTAAATGATTACTATAAGAAATAATTTCATAGATTATTTTCAAAAGAAAATCAGAAGTAGTGATTGTGGGGGAAACTTCTGAAGCAATTGGAGTCAGGACTCAGAGAGACACAAGGAGAGCTGGAGCTTTGATGGCAAACACTGACGGTTTATTTGGAGCTTCGGCCGGAGAATTCACAAGACATATCACGGGTCACAGTTTGACCACGCGCAGTGATGTACCTGAACGCGTTCAATGAACGATCGTTCATGAACGCGTTTCATATTTTGGGCGAACGTGAACTGAACGTACTGTATTTCCGCTAGATGAACGTAATTGAGAACGCGTTCATTCTCAGGGCTGTATAACGGCGTTCAAACGTGCGTTCATTCTCAGCACTGTATTATAACGGCGTTCAAAAGTGTGCCAGATTTCATATGCCTTTCAGCCGAAAACCCAGTTAAAACACACCGTAAACAGGCTTCAAAATAATGCGGAAAACCACCCAATCTGGCAACAGCAAGCTGCCTGTGACGCGTACGCGCCAGGGTTTCCGTTAGCCGGTAATTACCGTTTTTTAGCTGGTAAAATTTATAAAAAAACGGTAAATTCAAAACCTGACGGTCAAAATGTCTGGTAATAATTAGGGAGGCTCCGATCGATCGGCCGCCGGTCATTATCGGCCGATATTCACTCTTAATAGTTTGATCCGTGCTCTCTATAAAGGCCGATCAGGAGAGCTGGATCTGATCCATATGGACATAAACGCGAGTGAAGTGTAACCGGAGCGAGAGAGAGATCAGATCAGCTGCTGAGTCTGACCGAGACACGCAGCTCTGCAGGATCACCTGAAGCCCCGCCCTCTGTTTAGCGAGCTGCAGGAGCTGCATGAGAAACTGACGGGCTGTCAGGAGAGAGAGAGGGGAACAGAGAGGATCCGTTTCTCCCGTGTTATTATTCAAAGTTGATGTAAACTTCTGAATAATGTACGTTATCTACTACAAGTAGTTTGTTTGAATGTAATAATTATGTTGTTTGTTGTTTGTGGAATGATTTATTGAAAAATGAATCTGAATTTTTCGATCTGTTACGATTATAAACTGAAGCAATATAAAAATGAGCCCGTGAACTGAGTTTTAAACTGAAGCATATCTGCTCATAGTCCGGTAATTACCTGCTAACGGAAACTCTGCTACACAACTATTATTATTATTATTGAAATATGACCGGTAAGTTTCAAATTAGTCCGGTAAAATAAATTATGCCCGGACATTTGACCGGCGAGAAAAAATCCTAGGGGAAACCCTGGTACGCGCCTGTCACCCCTGGCTGTCGCACAAAAATATAAATATACTAAATATATCAGACTCCTCACAACAAACAATGTGGAACCGCGGAACCGGCGAGCATTGAATGAATAATGCATTAGTATGGACGAAGCCGAGAGCAGCTGGAGCAGCACTCGCTCAGAGTGAGACTCTACGGCAGGGGTGGGGAACCTCCGGCCTCCGGGCCGTATACGGCCCGCGAGACAATTTGGTACGGCCCTCGAGGTAATTTATAAACACACGCAAAAAATAAAAAAATGAAAGAAATCTCAGTGTGCGAAAAAGTACACGTCCCACCGTCCGGGACGTGTTATTTACAATATCGGACAAGTAGATCTTTCAATTGACTTGTCCGGTGGACAAGTGACGTTTTTCGCCCCGATTTATTGACAAATTATTGATAAATTCAGTTTACAAAAGGCAGAACTCATTCGCAAATTGTCCGTATCCGCCATTGTTCGTTTAGAAATGTTAGTTTCGGTTCTGCTTGTAGATTAATAACGAAATGCATCTCGCCGTTTTCTGTACAGTTAGACGGGGGCGGGATGGGAAGTGTAGCACGGTGGCGGGGTTGGGAAGCAAAACTCGGTTCCGAGTAGGAACAAATAACAATTGTCCGGTCCCGGGATTAATAAGAGTTGTGAGGACAGGAGGCGGAGCCCCGCGGACCGCAGCTCTCTCTCTCTCTCTCTCTCTCTCTCTCTCTCTCTCTCTCTCTCTCTCTCTCTCTCTCTCTCTCTCTCTCTCTCTCTCTTTCTACACACAGCGGATCCGCTGCCCGTTTAACAGCCTCATCGTTGTCAAACTTTCTTATGTTCTTTCTCTAACACGTAATGAAGGTTATTAAGCGTTTTAGCTCCTGTGTCGTTAATATTGACCGCCATTTCCTTTATGAAGTGAAGCAGCCTCCCTGTCTGTGTCCTCGCGCTGTCCTCACATCCCCGGACCCCCAGACTCGGAGGAGCACAGGGATGTCATGTTAGTATTGTTTATGAAGCAGGGTATAGAAAGTACATTATTGAAATGAAAATACTATTTATTTACTTTTACAAACAGTGAGTAGCTGGGCAGCTGCAGCATGTGTATTGCAGGACATGTGTAAGCGCTTTGAGTTGTAGAAAAGCGCTAGGCCTATAGGCTATAAATATAATAATAATAATAACTTTATTTGTATAGCACCTTTCATGCAGGGGATTGCAGTTCAAAGTGCTTTACATCAGTAAAAAACAAGACATCAAATCAGTGTAAAACAAGCAGCAAGAGCAAAAAGTGGGATAAAATAATTAAAAATAAAAACATGGGGAATAAAACATAGAGAAATAGTGCAATGTCAATCACAGGGAATAGTGCAGTATAATAGTGTAAAAATGCTTTGGTAAAGAGATAAGCTGCCTTTTAAAAATGCCTAATGTATTGGCTTCCCTAATATTGTTGGGTAACGTGGTTTACAAAGGCTGCATCACCGATCTTCTTATGACTCTTTCTGGTGACCTCTAATAGACCTGCATCTGATGATCGCAGTGTTCTGGCGGGTGTGTAGTTTATTAGAGAGTCAGCAATGTAGCTGGGTCCTTGTCCATTTAGAGCTTTGTATGTAAGGAGAAGCACCTTCAAATCAATTCTAAAAGTTACAGGTAGCTAAGACAGGACTAACGTGTTCCCTCCTTTTGGTATTCGTCAGTAGTCTAGCTGCAGAGTTTTGAATGAGCTGGAGTCTAGCTTTCTTGGGGAGACCAGTGAATAGTGCATTGCAGTCGGCTAGATATAAAAGCATGAATTAGCTTCTCTGCATCATTGTGATTTATGAATGGTCTTAACTTCGCTATGTTTCTGAGATGAAAGAAAGCTATTTTGGTCACTTTGTTTAAATGGGCGTTGAAGTTCAAATCTGAGTCCAGGATGACACCGAGACTTGTCACCTCCGGTTTAATCCAAGTGGTTAAACTTCCTAGATTATTTGTTAGCATCTCTCTTTTTGAGATAATAATAATTATTATTATTATTATTATTATTATTATTAGGCCTATGTGTTGGAGATGTGTGGTTGGACTCTGTCTCACAGGCAGGTTGCAGTGTAACATCAGAGGAGACTGGGCCAATTGTACATTCTTAAACTGCACCACTTAGAACTAACTAAATAATGCAGAGATTATTTTTATATAATTGTATTCAATAACCGTAAGAAATTCAACAGTATGAAGTGATTTGTAAATAGGAATACAGATTTGACTTAATGTTTTCATAAATATATTTTTCTCCCAGTTTGTCATGGGACTTATTTACCCTCTCAAAGAACCGGAATCGAGAACCGAAAATAACCGGAATCGAAAAGCAGAACCGGAATCGTTAAAATCCAAACGATACCCATCCCTATGTGTGATGCAGTAACATCTTACCGCTCACTTACGTTAGCGGTGTTGTAAAAACCGTGGGAAAGTGTAAAATACGATGACGAAGAAGAAGATTCCAGTGGCCCCAATTTTTGTCCATTCTGGACAAGTGAAGAATGTATTCGGACAAGTAAATTGCCAAACTCACTTGTCCATGGACAAGTATTCTCTAAAAACTTTTTCTCACACTGAATCTAGACCCCAAAAAAATTAAACAAGCGAGTGCCTGTTTTTCCTGGCCAAGGTCAGGGTCCTTGAACACAACACGAGCCTAACGTGGTATATGTCTCGACTGACAGGAGTGGAGTTCTGACGGAGAGCACCAGAACGCCACTCCAGCACTTCAGAAATTGCAGTACCGATAAGTCCATACACATGCCGCAGTTTCTGCGTGTCTGTGTCTTTAGTTGAAAGCCCAGTGGCGATCTGCTCATCTGTCATACAGTCAATAACTGTGTTGTTATCATTAGCATCTGGTTAGCTAGCTATGCTAACAAATATAAGAAGCTTTGTCTACAACCAGTGAGGTAAAGGCACATCTTTATATGATCATTATAGTTATAAAAAAAACAAGAGAATAAAGTAAACAGGTATAAAATACTATATGACAGTTATTAATAAAGAAGAATACAGTTTGAAAGGGGAGTGATTTGTCAAATATCCATACATTAAAAGAAAATCTGCTTACAGTTGTGTTTGGGTGTTGAGAGATGTGTCCATAGATCTCCTAATGTTGCTCTCATAGTGCAACAATTCTTTCCAGGGGAGCATGCCCCCCGGACCCCCGTAGAGGAGGTTAGGTCCCCCCCCACTTAAATCATGTTCACATGGATAGGAAACTAAATACATTTGCACACATCTTGTGTCCATATCTTTCTGTTTTGGTGGTCACGCCACACCCTGCACGTGCATGCATGCCACACCGTGCACGTGCATGCATACGCGAGTCATGGTGAGATATCTGGATTAAGAGGTTGCTTTTTCTTTGCACAGCATGAAATGAATGGGCTGTGATTTTAGTTTTTTTTAAGCAGAGGTCAATAACTTGTACGGCCCTCTGAGGATATTGTAAAAATTGAAATGGCCTTTGAGAGGAAAAAGGTTCCCCACTCCTGCTCTACGGCGTCGGCGTATGAGCATTTAAAAGAGTTTTACGTTAAAGTCAGTACTGACTCAGACGGAAAAAATCAAACGTTTGCCTGTAAACTGTGTCCGCCCGGTTTGAAAAAGCAAGTCCGTACATCAAATCTTAAACGGCACATTGAGAATAAGCACACGACTAGCCTTTCACGGTATGTGCGAGTGGCGAATAAAAAAGAGAGCCAAAACAGATCCACTACCACCCAAATCCCATTAACATCGTACAGGAGACAAATAATAGCTCGCAGCAACGTATTGAAAAAATAACTATAAACTATAAATTAGTTCATTTTTGAAACCATGAACTTTAGTTCAACATTTTGAATTATGAATTATGAACTGAACTAGTTCATTTTAAAATGTGTGAACTATGAACTGAACTAGTTCATTTTAAAATGTGTGAACTGTGAACTGAACTAGTTCATGTAGAAAGTCAACTTTCCCAACACTGACCACGCGGTGGAGATGCCACAATCAATTCTGAAGAACTCTACCCCAGACCCATGTAGCTAGTTCAGAGAGAATCATCAACATTGAGCATAATAACAAGATAGAATCATAACACCTCTATCAGCTGACGCCAACGGGCAGGAGCAGGGAGACAAAACACTGAGAGCACAGCAGCCAAGGTTACGAGGTGCGTGTGCTCAGTCAGGACAGCTTGAACTGATACACTGGGTCAAAGTTATGGGCCTTGGAAAGTATTCCCCCAACAGTTTCTCTCTTTTTATCAATTTTGATCATCTAAAACCTTAGTCTAATAATAATTTGTTCAGTACTTAAATCAATGGGAATCTTCAGATTTGAGTGTGGACTTACAGAACATCAATTACATCAATAACAATCACATTAAGAACAACATAATAAGATTGAAACATTCAATCACAATGATTGAGACAGCCAATCATAATAGAAAAATCATCTCTCGTCAGTGTTTGGAGCATAACCAAAAGCATAATAATGAACACATATAAAATCACGGATACATAACAGCAAAAACATTTATTTTAAACTAATATGTTTTAACATTTAACCATGAGTTAATCTCCTTTATCAAACTATAAAATCAAAACCAGCTTGCAGCTTAACGATTTACTTCAAGGCAATCACTAGTCAAAAGCATTTAAAACTCAGGATCATAAGGGATCCAGTTAAGGTATAAGATCAGGATCATAAGGGATCCAGTTAAGGTATAAGATCAGGATCATAAGGGATCCAGTTAAGGTATAAGATCAGGATCATAAGGGATCCAGTTAAGGTATAAGATCAGGGTCATAAGGGATCCAGTTAAGGTATAAGATCAGGGTCATAAGGGATCCAGTTAAGGTATAAGATCAGGGTCATAAGGGATCCAGTTAAGGTATAAGATCAGGATCATAAGGGATCCAGTTAAGGTATAAGATCAGGGTCATAAGGGATCCAGTTAAGGTATAAGATCAGGGTCATAAGGGATCCAGTTAAGGTATAAGATCAGGGTCATAAGGGATCCAGTTAAGGTATAAGATCAGGGTCATAAGGGATCCAGTTAAGGTATAAGATCAGGGTCATAAGGGATCCAGTTAAGGTATAAGATCAGGATCATAAGGGATCCAGTTAAGGTATAAGATCAGGGTCATAAGGGATCCAGTTAAGGTATAAGATCAGGGTCATAAGGGATCCAGTTAAGGTATAAGATCAGGGTCATAAGGGATCCAGTTAAGGTATAAGATCAGGGTCATAAGGGATCCAGTTAAGGTATAAGATCAGGGTCATAAGGGATCCAGTTAAGGTATAAGATCAGGGTCATAAGGGATCCAGTTAAGGTATAAGATCAGGGTCATAAGGGATCCAGTTAAGGTATAAGATCAGGGTCATAAGGGATCCAGTTAAGGTATAAGATCAGGGTCATAAGGGATCCAGTTAAGGTATAAGATCAGGGTCATAAGGGATCCAGTTAAGGTATAACATTCACACTGGTGATTTGATCAATCTGTAATCTGCAAAATTGCAGTGTCTTCAATTCAGGATTATATTTACATTAAATATTAAATCAAAAGACTATGGCATAATAACAGAATTACATTACTTAAACTATCAATCCTTATGTCACTTCAAAATCTGAAGGGAAAAGTTAAACAATTCTCAAAATATTTAACAATCTGAAAAGCAAAAGTTAGGCAAATATTCAAAGACTTTTGTAAAAACCTGGAAAGGAAGGATTATACGTTCTTAAAACTTTAATTCATACATTTGTAAATGCTACCACTGATCTGTACCAAATTAACTCAATGCATTATTCTTATTAGCCATACTTACCTGAACATCTCTTTATGGTACTTGGAAAGGGTTCTTCTGTGTTTATCTAATGTTGAATATAGAATATACATTTCTTTAAATTATACTTCTCTAATTTGAGGATCAAATATGCTACATAATTGTTATATGAATTAGTATGCACTTTTGTTTGGGCCAACACTGAAAATAATCCAGTACTTGAAACATCATTGTAGTAGGTCTGTCTGTGCATGGGTAATACATTAAAGAGTAGTGTTGTTAAGCCCGATTGCTGGATGATTAAGGATATTAACATTATCTGTTATAATAGTAGAAATATCTTATTATTCAATACCTTATCATACTTTTTTTTTTGTTTAGTGTGAAAGTGTAATCTGATCTCAGGACTCGACATTATAAATAGTCCGCTGGCCCGGAAGCACTATTTAGTAGAGATGTTAAGATTCACCGATTCGCATCGGTGCACCGGCATAAACGTTCAAGATGCGAGTGCACCGGTTGAAAGAGTGCACATCGGCTACAGTTTGGGTTGAACCGGGTTGAACTCGCGATAAATCGATTGCGTAGCATCTTTGCATCGGTAAAAAACCGATTCATTCATATAAAATCCCCTCATCTTGTCAACGCTCAGCAGACACGATCTTTGATCTTTGCTTCGCCACTACGGAGGCCGAGAGTCTCAGTTATCAACACACACGGAAGTTGAGGAGAAAAAGAAACACAGCGCACCGAAAAATACCTACAAATCAAACGTTTGGCAACACTTCGGATTGTTCAAGAAAGACGGTGTAATAGTCCTTTATGCTATATAGCTGACCGCAGGTCATGGAGAGTGATCAGGTGTCCGTAGACCTTTGTGTGAGGTATCTTTATTACTCAACAGGTCTACAGCCATGATACATAGATGCGGGCTTGCATACACACAGTATCACTCCGCAGCCGCACCCCATCAGTAACGTCCTGATGGTATGTGTGCGCGGCACTATATACTACAGACGGTCAACTTGAAAAATCGCTCGCAAATTGTTAACGATGCCGAGCCGCTTTAAAGTACACAAGTAGTACGAGGAACTTAGCGACGCACATAAAGAGGCGACATGGGGTCTGCGGCTGAAAAGAGATAAATCACTCAGAGAGGTGTTCTGTCAGAGAGTGGTGTTTAGTTTGGCCTGTGACGGCCAATAACAGTTTAAATGTCTTCCTCACTGTAAGCAGTTATGAAATACCTGTTTGTGAAAGGTTATTTGTATTCTTTATTGTTCCTATAGAAACCACTGCTTTCTGCTCACTGGTGAGTCAGCCTATGAGTGTTCAGCACATCAGGCTGGCAGCTGTATGGCATTGCACTGTGGTAGCTGTTATTTGCACATTGTTAATCATGAGCAATGCATCCTTACATTGTTTAACTGTGAGGTGTTATACAATTGTACTGTAGCCTACTCTGGAGAGCTTTCAAAGGTACAAAAATAAACGGCATGATGGGATGTGCAGTACCAAATATGTAAAGCACTTTTTTGTTAATGTATGATTTGCTGCATATGCATATAAGGAATAAAACAAAAATCCTCTGTCATACCATATTGAAGTATCATTATTTTTGCATCGTGTTGAATCGCATCGTATCGCACCGAATCGCATAATGTTGAATCAAATCGTATCGAACTGTATTGCAACAGGTGTGAATCGTATCGTATCGTATCGCATCGCCTGGTGTTTCAAATGTATCGTTAATGTATCGTATCCTGGCAATGTATCGAGATGCGCATCGCATCGGCCTCAGTGATGGAGATGCACATCCCTACTATTTAGACACCCCGGGCCAGCATAACACGTACTTTCCACTTGCCCGCTCGGGCCACTAAAAATATTGTTTAAAAAAAAATGTTTCCTGTGGTATTGGTATTTTGACTAGCAATTTTGTTAAATAGTTTCGTTTATTAACGCTACAACCAGGGCCCACGACTAACTTTTTTCCCCATCCTCCCGGAACCGTCCCGAAATACAATCCAAGCCGTCCCGAAATTAATGTGGACCGCCCCGAATTTTTTTTTTCTTCTACATTATCATTAGTTAAAATCATTCAAAGTGACCTTTAACATAAATAAAACATCATACAAATCATTAGATGATAATTCATCAACCTTTTTATTTTAGTAAATCATTCAATCACATAAACAAAGGCCAAATATATTTAAACAAACACACAAACGAGAAAATTACTCTAATATTGAATCCAATCAAGTCCCATCCAATTATCAAAAAAAAATCCAACACTGTCCTGAAGACAGAACCCAGAGTAACCACTAACTAGGATGACAGTCTGTAACACAGTCAGGAGACCTTTACAAACGGCCCCGCCCCCTCGCACACAGACGGGAGAGAGATCTCGTCTGGATTGGAAAGCTCGAATACATCACAGACGCATGTTTTAGTCTTGTTGCATATTAGAAACGGAGTTGGTGAAACTAAAACTGCGATATAATGTGTATGTAGCAATAATACATATGACATCTATTTTTTAAATGTCTCCTGTACCGATAAAAATCTGATCAATCAATCAATGTTTATTTATATAGCCCAATATCACAAATGTTACATTTGTCTCAGTGGTCTTCACAGTGTGTACAGAATATCAGTATGACAATACGACACCCTCTGTCCTTAGACCCTCACATCGTACAAGGAAAAACTTCCAAAGAAAACCCAGTTTAAAGGGGAAAATGGGAGAAACCTCAGGGAGAGCAACAGAGGAGGGATCCCTCTCCCAGGACGGACAGACGTGCAATAGATGCCGTGTGTAAATTGAAAAGATAATACATTTGCAACATAGGTAGTCCAAATGTTTGGAAATGCATGTGTGTATAATAGGAAGATGAATCCACGAGGATATCCATCCAGGACCTATGATCCAGGACCACAGGACACAGGACCGCAGGATCATCCATGACTCCGGATCCCAGCGTATATAGACACCAAAAAGAAAGACATTTGGGGAAGCTGGGTTAATCGGAACATGAGAGTACACGGGTATAGACAGAGAGAAGGAAGAAGTAAGATGTCCCCCGACAAACTAAGCCTATATCAGCAAAACTAGGGGCTGAATCTAATCAGCCCTAACTATAAGCTTTATCAAAAAGGAAGGTCTTAAGCGCACTCTTAAACGGATAGGGTGTCTGCCGCCCGAACACAAACTGGAAGCTGATTCCACAAATGTGGAGCTTGATAAGAAAAGGCT
Source organism: Pseudochaenichthys georgianus (assembly GCF_902827115.2). Classification (NCBI taxonomy): domain Eukaryota; kingdom Metazoa; phylum Chordata; class Actinopteri; order Perciformes; family Channichthyidae; genus Pseudochaenichthys; species Pseudochaenichthys georgianus. Next base: position 21,605 of record NC_047510.2, read on the forward strand.
CTGGCTCCCATTGTACTTTTAAAGATTCTAGGAACAACCAACAACCCTGCATTCTTGGAACGCAATGCCCTAGTAGGACAGTAGGGTATAATGAGTTCTTTAAGGTAAGATGGCGCCTGCCCATTAAGGGCTTTGTAGGCGAGAAGAAGAATTTTAAATTCTATCCTGTGTTCTATAGGGAGCCAGTGTAAGGCAGCCAGAACAGGAGTAATGTGGTCCCTTTTCCTAACTCTGGTTAGTACACGAGCCGCAGCATTTTGAATCAGCTGAAGCGACTGATTGACTTCTTAGTACTCCCTGATAATAAAGAGTTACAATAATCCAGCCTAGAAGTAACAAATGCATGGACTAGTTTCTCTGCATCGTTTTGAGGCAAGATATGCCTGATTTTGCAATGTTACGTAGATGGAAGTAGGCGGTCCTTGAAATTGATTTTATGTGGGCGTTAAAGGATAAATCCTGATCAAATATAACACCAAGATTCCTTACAGTCTCACTGGAGGCCAAATTAATGCCATCCATAGTTAGTATGTCTTTAGATAATTTGTTTCGTAGATTCTTCGGGCCAAGTACAATAACTTCAGTTTTGGTCGTGTTTAACATCAAAAAGTTTAAGGTCATCCACGTTTTTAAGTCCTTAAGGCAGTCTTGAATTTTATTTAGATGATTAATTTCATCAGGCTTGATTGATAAATATAGTTGAGTATCATCCGCATAACAATGAAAGTTTACAGAATGATTCCTTATAATATTGCCTAACGGAAGCATATATAATGTGAACAAAATAGGTCCGAGCACTGAGCCCTGTGGCACTCCATGGCTAACTTTGGTTTGCGTGGAAGATTCATCGTTAACACGTACAAACTGAGAGCGTTCAGATAGATAGGACCTAAACCAGCCTAAAGCAGTTCCCTGTATGCCAACTAAGTGCTCTAGTCTTTGCAATAGGATATCATGGTCGATAGTATCAAATGCAGCACTGAGATCGAGCAAAACAAGAATAGAGACAAGTCCCTTGTCTGAGGCTATTAGAATATCATTTGTGACTTTAACCAGAGCTGTCTCTGTGCTATGATGTGTTCTAAAGCCAGACTGAAAATCTTCAAATAAATCATTGTTTTTTAAGTAATCACACAACTGTTTTGCGACCGCTTTCTCAAGAATTTTTGAGAGGAACGGAAGATTAGAAATAGGTCTATAGTTGGCTAAAACCTCTGGATCGAGGTTGTGCTTTTTAAGAAGCGGTTTTATCACTGCTACTTTGAATGATTGTGGAACATAGCCTGATAATAAAGACATATTCATAATATTTAATAAAGAAGTGCTAATTAATGGAAAAACTTCCTTCAACAGCTTAGTTGGAATTGGGTCTAACATACACGTTGATGGTTTAGAAGAGAGAATCATTGAATGTAATTGTTCAAGGTTAATGGCTGAAAAGCATTCTAGTTTACTATCTAGTGTAATATTAGAACTTACGTTTCCGGGAGCTGTTGATAACACTATACTGGTCGAAGGCAAGAGGTCATTAATTTTGTTTCTAAGAGTAACAATTTTATCGTTAAAAAAGCACATAAAATCATTACTACTGAGTGCTAAGGGAATAGAAGGCTCAATCGAGCTGTGGCTCTCTGTCAGCCTGGCTACAGTGCTGAAAAGAAATCTTGCATTATTCTTATTCTCATCTATTAATGAAGAGTAGTAGGCTGCTCTCGCTTTACGCAGTGCTTTCTTATATTCATTGAGAGTAATATGCCAAATGAAACGAGATTCTTCAAGTTTAGTGGAACGCCATATCCTTTCAAGTTGTCTAGACTTTTGCTTTATTTTGCGGGTTTCGGCATTATGCCATGGAGCTAATCTATGTTGTTTTATTTTCTTCTTTTTCAAAGGAGCAACAGAGTCTAATTTTATTCGCAGCGCATCTATAGCACTATCAACAACATAATCAATTTCGGGTGGTGTACATTTTGTATAAGTTTCCTCCCCTACATGCAGACATGCTATCGAGTTAAGTATTGGTTGAATCTCTTCCTTAAATGTGGCTATAGCACTAACAGATAGGTTTCTGCTGCAAGAGCTTTTGACTAATGCTTTGTAGTCTAGTAACAGTACTTCAAAAGTTACTAAGAAATGGTCGGATAAAGCAGGATTATGCGGTTCGACTAATAGTTGCTCAATTTCAATACCATAAGTCAGAACAAGGTCGAGAGTGTGATTATAACAGTGGGTTGGTTTATTTACACTCTGACAGAAACCAACAGAATCTAATATAGAGTTAAATGCAACAGTAAGGCTATTTTTATCATCGTCAACATGAATATTAAAGTCACCTACGATAATTACTTTGTCTGTTTTAAGAACCAAAGTTGATAAAAACTCAGAGAATTCTGAATAAGGACCTGGTGCACGATACACTGTAACAAATAAGATTGGCTGCAAAGTTTTCCAGGTCGGATGCGTAAGACTAAAAACGAGGCTTTCAAAAGAGGTATCATTACATTTTGGTTTAGTATTGATAAGTAAACTTGAGTCAAAGATTGCTGCAACTCCACCTCCTCGGCCCGTGCCTCGAGCAATATGAGTGTTGACATGGCTGGGTGGAGTGGCCTCATTTATGCTGACATATTCTTCATGTCTCAACCAAGTTTCAGTGAGACAGCATATATCAATATTATAATCTGATATTAAATCATTTACCAATATTGCTTTAGATGCTAGAGAGCTTATGTTTAAGAGACCACATTTAATCTTCCTGTTTTGTTGCACTGTAGTAGTTGTTACATTTACTTTTATTAGGTTATTATGTATGACACCTCTATTAGGTTTTACCTTAAATTGTCCTTGGGCAGACACACACACCGCTAATATTGGGTATTTTATTGGGTTCGGGATTCCTATGGGTGACTGCCTAGGAGAGAGCGCAGAGAAGCGTGTAAGACTGCGACTCTGCCTCCTGGTCTCAACTCCAGTTTGTCATGGATTACGTCCACAAAGCCCTGAAATGTTTGCCGAAATGAGATCTGCACCTTTCAAAGTAGGATGAATGCCGTCTCTCTTAATCAGACCAGGTTTTCCCCAGAAGGCTGTCCAATTATTTACGAAGCCCACATTGTTTGCTGGGCACCACCAAGACAACCAGCGCTGAAATGATGACATGCTGATAACGTCGGAGCTTAACGTTACCACTGTCTTTAATAATTCCAGGCCGGGGCCCGTTTGATACCGGGGCTCGGTATCCATCCCTACATGGGGAGATGCGCAGCATATTGCTAAGGACTAAATACGATGGAGGGTTCTCATCTCAGCCTTATTACTCATAGGGGATGAAGAGGAGTAAGTAAATAAAGAGGCTGGCGCTCCAGGGTCTGGTTCTGCTGTGCGTTTTTGTGATGTAACGGTAAAACATTTCAGAATTCCTCCACGGGATGCCATTGTCATTGTACAACACTCAACCCGCGAAATACACACACTCAGTACATAGCTAGACCCAGAGCCATATTATATTAATCTGGCTAGACCAGGGGTCGGCAACCCGCGGCCCACGGGCCGCATGCGGCCCTTTAAGCCCTCTGCTCTGGCTCCCTTGAGTTTAGACAAAAATAAGAAGGAAATAAAATAAAAGTATTTGTAGGACTATTTATATTTTGTTGCATGGTTGAAAATGTTTCGTATCTTGTATTTTGAGGTGAAACTGTGACACATAAATAAAAAACAAAACGGTTTTAATTAGATCAACTAAAATATGCGTCACATCCTGCTCCGGTCCCGCGCGAGCGCCTTTTCTTGGAGGCGAATAACCTGACCCCCGGCTCGATGAGCGAACTATGGATAAATCAAAGAGAAGTACCGGAGGAACACAGGATTTAGTTCTGCGTGGACAGAGTTATCTGCTTTCACAGCAAACGATGCTGATTTACCGGGATGTCTGATATGTAGAGAGAAGTTGTCAACGATGGTGCAGCCTTTACGAGGGAGAGGAAGACAGCTGACGATCTTCAGTCATAATTCAATGGGTATGTAATTTATTTGAGAAAACACTTTTTGTTATATTCCATGGAATGCTCTTAACGTCCCGATAGCAATGAATATATTAAATGCTTTGACAATAAATACATACAAAAATTAATCTGTGGAAGCCGTAGCACTGTACAAAGCACGACCAATCATCTGCCTCAGCCCGGCTAAAATAACTGGATGGTCTACCGGCCTGTCAGCCTTCCATCTGTGCACAAACTTATCTCGTGCCCTCATTGGTCATGTGCGCGTTCGTGTGTGTTGGAGGAGGGACTCTGAAAGAAAGTCTGAAGGAAGAGGTTGTGTATTTTTCGGTTGTGTATTTTCAAATTCTAGCGCACTCAAGCTGGTTTCTCCATTCTTACCTACCCTACCTTTAACTCTTTTTAGGGTGCAGCTATATATATATTTATTTCAAAGTGGGCCCATTTTAATAATATTTTTTTTCCCTTCAAATGTGCAGAGGACTCCCCAAGTGCTGTGTTTAATTTATTTTAAAGTAGGCCTGTGTAGTATTTTGAATTCTCCTTATAAGAGTTCTTTGTTTCTTATTAGAGGTTAACAGTTTTATATCATGTAATAAATAGCATAATAAATGCAAAAAACTGTAGTTTTTGTCTGATATAACAATAAAAAACTATGAAATATGTTTTGCGGCTCCAGACAAAAACATTTTTTGGAAAAAGAAGCGAAATGGCTCTTTTGGTCAAAAAGGTTGCAGAACCCTGGGCTAGACCATAGAGAGCGCGAATTTGCGGACCAGGAATTCGCGGGCACAGCCAGCTGGGTGGCTGGCTGACAGCCAGCGGCACAGCAGTAGCTACATGTGTGTGTATTTCGCGGGTTGCTAAATGTTTTGTGCGTGTGTGTTTATGTTGACAAGGAGGTTTAATAACTGTGTGCTACACAAAACGTGCAGTCGGTTTCATTTTCATCGCCGTTTGTAGTAGAGTTAGCAGGATATTTTTATTTTAACTCTCGTCCCAAAATTATTTTTTATCCTCCCCGACACTATTTGTTTCGGCCCCGGGACGACGGGACGTCCTTAAGCTCGAGCCCTGGCTACAACATAGCGTTCCGTGAGTCGGTTGTCGTTGTTAGGTGAAAAGCAAACAGCTGTTTGCTGCGGAGCGCAGCGCGAGCAGGCTCCCGTGAGCGCGCTCCTTCACTACAGAGTATCGCGCCACCTAACCATTCGCCAAAATGTTTTTAATACCAGCGGTAAATACCCGAAATTGACACCCGATGGACACACGATAAAGGAAATGTTCAAATTCGGCTGTGATCGTAGCAACATCGGGCCATTCGTGAGGGCATCTAAGCCATCATATGACCGCAGGTGGAGTTTCTCAGGCTCCGGCAGCAACCTTTACTCTTTTGTTCATAAGCTTGGTTTCTAACTATTAGAATTTTAGTAATGTCTGGAGACCAATTGGTTGACACGATAAATAATTTGAAGCAGTTTAATAAAGAATCATCTTCTCCCGCTTATCCGTGATCAAGTCGCGGGGGTAGCAGTTCCAGCAGAGAGCCCCAAACTTTATTTTCCCTGGCGACATCAACCAGCTCTGACTGGGGGATCCCAAGGCGCTCCCAGGCCAGCGAAGAGATATAATCCCTCCACCTGGTCCTAGGTCTACCCCTTGGTCTCTTCCCAGCTGGACGTGCCTGGAACACCTCCCTAGGGAGGCGCCCAGGTGGCATCCTAACTAGGTGCCCGAACCACCTCAACTGTCTCTTTTCGACGCGAAGGAGGAGCGGCTCAACTCCGAGTCCCTCCCTGATGACCGAACTTCTCACCTTATCCCTAAGGGAGACACCAGCCACCCGGCGGAGGAAACCCATCTCGACCGCTTGTATCCGCGATCTCGTTCTTTCGGTCATGACCCATCCTTCATGACCATAGGTGAGGGTAGGAACGGAAATGGCCCGGTAGACAGAGAGCTTTGCCTTCTGGCTCAGCTCCCTTTTCGTCACAACGGTGCGGTAAAGCGACTGCAGTACCGCTCCAGCTGCTCCGATTCTCCGGCCCATCTCACGCTCCATTGTTCCCTCACTCGAGAACAAGACCCCGAGATACTTGAACTCCTTCACTTGGGGTAAGGACTCATTCCCTACTTGGAGTGGACAGTCCATCGGTTTCCTGCTGAGAACCATGGCCTCAGATTTGGAGGTGCTGATCCCCTGGGATGAGGGTTAGGGTAACCCTACCCTAACTCTAACCCGCTTCACACTCGGTTGCGAACCGATCCAGTGAGTGCTGAAGGGTGAGTGCAGAGAGAGAGAGCCCGAGAGCCCGTCCTCTCCCTTTTCTTCTCATGCTCCCTTTAACTCCTCCGGTGACTTTCTTTTATTTGAAGATTGTGTTTTGCTTGGCCGGTTACCGGTGGTTTTAAAAACATTTCGGCAAATGGTTAGGTGGTGCGACAGTCTGTAGTGAAGGAGCACTCCGCAGCAAACAGCTGATTGCTCACAAAAACTCACTGTTCAATAAAAGAACATTTTACCTTGAAAATCAATGCATTCTAATAGCGGGTCAATTTGACCCGGTGGCGGTTTTAGGTATACAAAACCTCTGGCGGTTCTAGTGTTCAAGCAATATAATCTTATTTTATTTTTACACGGACAGCACACACCCTGAACAGTGTGCTTCTTGTTTACATTTTCCTCTGCACACTCAGATGCAGGACAAAAAACAATCTTTTGCTATTTATTTTAATTTTGCAGCACATTTATACGACCAGAATTTTGCTTTACATCTTTATATTATTTATTTTTCTCAAGTCATTTACTTTTGGTGAGTTAACTAAAGTTTAGTTTATTTTACCCTGGCTGTGGACTGATTCATTATTAGGTGTTACAAAACATACACAAGACGGCGGTTAGACAAACCAATATAGACCCCGGATACAAACAATTAGACAAACAAACATGAACTCGTAAAAAACGCCAGCGCGCCAGCAAAGCTCATCCAGCTCAATTTAGTCCGAATGAAGAGGTTTCAGAGGGGGTAGGGAATTATCTTATCTGTTTAAGTGGGCGCCTTTGACTCGCGCGTCCACCCTTGTATACAAGTCCTTAGATCGGTGCCTGATGACCGTCCAAGAGTGATAACTAGCTTATCCTCTTGCGACACCACTACGCTATTCTAGTGGTGCTATGCCCCCCCGATCAGGAGTTTTCTCTACCCTTTCTCTCCAACAACAAACACGGTTAGTGTAGTCCTCCACGGATCAGCCTATACACTCGCTCTCATGTTCATTACAACGATGAAACACAGTCTTGCTCTACACTCGCATGCCACTGCCCACCCGTGATCAATTAGCCTATCATTTTATGTATGCACCCCGGACCGGCACCAGTTCCTCCAGATTCAATACAAATCTTTACATTGCTTTCATACAGAAGCTCCACTTTACTGATGCCTTTCTTTAAGGTTTCTCAAAACATGAGCTGTGTATGCTTGTATGGCACTTCTGTCCTGAGCAGCATACACAGAGGAAATCAGCCAGACACTGATTTCCTGGGTTTACTAGCCCCAAATGTCCAATAACCAAAAACGAAACACAACCGCTCAGTTTCACAGGTAATTGTAGGATACCGTCAATCACAGATTCTGGTAAGGCAATGTCCAAATGTGGATTTGAAATTACACTTACCAGTTCTGAAGATTTGTTGGTATCCTGCCGACAACGCCAATTTGTGGGGGAAACTTCTGGAGCTTCGGCCGGAGAATTCACAAGACATGTCACGGGCCATGGTTTTACCACGCGGTGGAGATGCCAGATACATACAGTGCGGCAAAAAAGTATTTAGTCAGCCACCAATTATGCAAGTTCTCCCACTTAAAAAGATGAGAGAGGCCTGTAATTTTCATCCTAGGTACACTTCAACTATGAGAGACAGAATGGGGGGAAAGAATCCAGGAAATCACATTGTAGGATTTTTAATGAATTAATTGGTAAATTCCTCGGTATAATAAGTATTTGGTCACCTACAAACTCCACTATGGCCAAGACCAATGAGCTGTCAAAGGACACCAGAAACAAAATTGTAGACCTGCACCAGGCTGGGAAGACTGAATCTGCAATAGGTAAGCAGCTTGGTGTGAAGAAATCAACTGTGGGAGCAATTATTAGAAAATGGAAGACATACAAGACCACTGATAATCTCCCTCGATCTGGGGCTCCACGCAAGATCTCACCCCGTGGGGTCAAAATGATCACAAGAACGGTGAGCAAAATCCCAGAACCACACGGGGGGACCTAGTCAATGACCTGCAGAGAGCTGGGACCAAAGTAACAAAGGCTACCATCAGTAACACACTACGCCGCCAGGGACTCAAATCCTGCAGTGCCAGACGTGTCCCCCTGCTTAAGCCAGTACATGTCCAGGCCAGGGTTTCCGTTAGCCGGTAATTACCGGTTTTTAGCTGGTAACATTTATAAAAAACCGGTAAATTCAAAACCTGACGGTCAAAATGTCTGGTAATAATTAGGGAGGCTCCGATCGATCGGCCGCCGGTCATTATCGGCCGATATTCACTCTTAATAGTTTGATCGGTGCTCTCTATAAAGGCCGATCAGGAGAGCTGGATCTGATCGATATGGACATAAACGCGAGTGAAGTTAAACCGGACGAGAGAGAGATCAGATCAGCTGCTGAGTCTGACCGAGACACGCAGCTCTGCAAATCACCTGAAGCCCCGCCCTCTGTTTAGCGAGCTGCAGGAGCTGCTTGAGAAACTGACGGCTGTCAGGAGAGAGAGGGAGGGAGAGGGGAAAAGAGAGGATCCGTTTCTCCCGTGTTATTATTCAAAGTTGATGTAAACTTCTGAATAATGTACGTTATCTACTACAAGTAGTTTGTTTGAATGTAATAATTATGTTGTTTGTTGTTTGTGGAATCATTTATTGAAAAATGAATCTGAATTTTTCGATCTGTTACGATTATAAACTGAAGCAATATAAAAATGAGCCCCGTGAACTGAGTTTTAAACTGAAGCATATCTGCTCATAGTCCGGTAATTACCTGCTAACGGAAACTCTGCTACACAACTCTTATTATTATTGAAATATGACCGGTAAGTTTCAAATTGTCCGGTAAAATAAATTCTGCCCGGACATTTGACCGGCGAGAAAAAATCCTAGCGGAAACCCTGGTCCAGGCCCGTCTGAAGTTTGCTAGAGAGCATTTAGATGATCCAGAAGAGGATTGGGAGAATGTCATATGGTCAGATGAAACCAAAATAGAACTTTTTGGTAAAAACTCAACTAGACGTGTTTGGAGGAGAAAGAATGCTGAGTTGCATCCAAAGAACACCATACCTACTGTGAAACATGGGGGTGGAAACATCATGCTTTGGGGCTGTTTTTCTGCAAAGGGACCAGGACGACTGATCCGTGTAAAGGAAAGAATGAATGGGGCCATGTATCGTGAGATTTTGAGTGACAACCTCCTTCCATCAGCAAGGGCATTGAAGATGAAACGTGGCTGGGTCTTTCAGCATGACAATGATCCCAAACACACCGCCCGGGCAACGAAGGAGTGGCTTCGTAAGAAGCATTTCAAGGTCCTGGAGTGGCCTAGCCAGTCTCCAGATCTCAACCCCATAGAAAATCTTTGGAGGGAGTTGAAAGTCCGTGTTGCCCAGCGACAGCCCCAAAACATCACTGCTCTAGAGGAGATCTGCATGGAGGAATGGGCCAAAATACCAGCAACAGTGTGTGAAAACCTTGTGAAGACTTACAGAAAACGTTTGACCTCTGTCATTGCCAACAAAGGGTATATAACAAAGTATTGAGATGAACTTTTGTTATTGACCAAATACTTATTTTCCACCATAATTTGCAAATAAATTCTTTAAAAATCAGACAATGTGATTTTCTGGATTGTTTTTTTTCTCATTCTGTCTCTCATAGTTGAAGTGTACCTAGGATGAAAATTACAGGCCTCTCTCATCTTTTTAAGTGGGAGAACTTGCACAATTGGTGGCTGACTAAATACTTTTTTTCCCCACCAGTGTGCGAAAAAGTACATGTCCCACCGTCCGGGACGTGTTATTTACAATATCGGACAAGTAGATCTTTCAATTGACTTGTCCGGTGGACAAGTGACCTTTTTCGCCCCGATTTATTAACAAATTATTGATAAATTCAGTTTACAAAAGGCAGAACTCATTCGCAAATTGTACGTGTCCGCCATTGTTCGTTTAGAAATGTTAGTTTCGGTTCTGCTTGTCGATTCATAAGGAAATGCATCTCGCCGCTTTCTGTACAGTTAGACGGGGGCGGGATGGGAAGTGTAGCACGGTGGCGGGGTTGGGAAGCAAAACTCGGTTCCGAGTAGGAACAAATAACAATTGTCCGGTCCCGGGATTAATAAGAGTTGTGAGGACAGGAGGCGAGGCCGAGCCCCGCGGACCGCAGCTCTCTCTATGCTCCGTATCAGCTGATCGCTGCACGGTGCCGCTCGGCGTCTCTCTCTTTCTACACACAGCAGATCCGCTGCCCGTTAACAGCCTCATCTTTGTCAAACTTTCTCATGTTCTTTCTCTAACACGTAATGAAGGTTATTAAGCGTTTTAGCTCCTGTGTTGTTAATATTGACCACCATTTCCACCATTTCCTTTATGAAGTGAAGCAGCCTCCCTGTGTCTTCGCGCTGTCCTCACATCCCCGGACCCCCAGACTCAGGAGCACAGGGATGTCAGTATTGTTTATGAAGCAGGGTATAGAAAGTACATTATTGAAATGCTATTTATACTAGTTATTTACTTTTACAAACAGTGAGTAGCTGGGCAGCTGCCAGCATGTGTATTGCAGGACGTGTGTGTCTTTGAGTTATAGAAAAGCGCTAGGATAGGCTATAAATATAATAATAATAATAATAATAATAACTTTATTTGTATAGCACCTTTCATCCAGGGGATTGCAGTTCAATGTGCTTTACATCAGTAAAAAATAAGACATAAAATCAGTGTAAAACAAGCAGCAAGAGCAAAGCATAAAGTGGGATAAAATAATTAAAAATAAAAACATGGGGAATAAAACATAAAGAAATAGTGCAGTATAATAGTGTAAAATCAGTAAAATGCTTTGGTAAAGTGATTAAGCCTTTTAAAAATGCCTAATGTATTGGCTTCCCTAATATTGTTGGGTAACGTGGTTCACAAAGGCTGCATCACCGATCTTCTTATAACTCTTTCTGGTGACCTCTAACAGACCTGCATCTGATGATCGCAGTGTTCTGGCAGGTGTGTAGTTCATTAGAGAGTCAGCAATGTAGCTGGGTCCTTATCCATTTAGAGCTTTGTATGTGAGGAGAAGCACCTTCAAATCAATTCTGAAAGTTACAGGAAGCCAGTGTAGAGTAGCTAAGACAGGACTAATGTGTTCCCTCCTTTTGGTATTCGTTAGTAGTCTAGCTGCAGAGTTTTTAATGAGCTGGAGTCTTTGTACATTCTCAAACTGCACCACTTAGAACTAACTAAACAATGCAGAGATTATTTTTATATAATTGTATTCAATAACCGTAAGAAATTAAACAGTATGAAGTGATTTGTAAATAGGAATACAGATTTGACTCTCCCAGTTTGTCATGGGACTTATTTTTACCCTCTCAAAGAACCGGAATCGAGAAACAAAAATAACCGGAATCGAAAAGCAGAACAGGAATCGTTAAAATCCAAACGATACCCAACCCTATGTGTGATGCAGTCAAATCTTACCGCTCACTTACGTTAGCGGTGTTGTAAAAACCGTGGGAAAATGTAAAAAATACGATGACGAAGAAGAAGATTCCAGTGGCCCCAATCTTTGTCCATTCTGGACAAGTGAAAAATGTATTCGGACAAGTACATTCCCAAACTCACTTGTCCATGGACAAGTACTCTCTAAAAACTTTTTCTCACACTGCCCACTGTAAATACATACATGGAGTAAAGGGCACCATCACAAAGCTATACTTAACAATAGCAACAACCGTAATGCTTCAGCATGAAAATACCATAGACTGTAAATATAAGAACACACAGACACTCATCACCAAGGTCACCATATCAATCGATCCAGCAGAGCAATAGCCTACAGGCAAAACACAGAAGATCAACAAAAGATATGACATCAAATGAACTTGCTGAAGGAGACGGTCAACTTCATTAATTTTCTTTCCCTTTTACTGATTTGAATGGCTATACGCTGCTCTCTCTCGTCTCCTCTTCACAACTACACTTTTCACGGCACACATTCTTACAGCCAATCAGCTCTGAATTATGAGATGACGTTGTGGTGGGGTTGCCAGCACGTTGCCCACTTGTGATTATTTTTTGCCGCACACATTGAACACAAAAAGACTCTGAGCAGGCGCAGCATAGTTTTTACAGCACTCATTCATTTTGACAGCGAGAGAGAGGGGCTAGATCCACATCGCTCAACACGGCTCAATAGGCACACTGTGGACGCAGACTAAAACGGCGATGTAGAGACGAATCAGACGACTATACATGATCTTTAAATATATTTTATACATATGTTTGGAATTATTATTTTAATTCATTTCTGCTGACACTAGGTGCCCACCTGCCCCTAATGACCAGTCGCCACTGTGTGTATCTCATGTACCGTAGATACTGTTTCACAGCTCTACAGACAGGCTGCCTGTTTTCACCCTCAAAGGTTTCACAGAAAGAATGATGATGACTTTAAGAGCCATGTGGAATGTGACATTCATTTAGAATTTGTAGTTGATTCCCTAATCTCTCTCTCCCTCTCTCTCTCCCTCTCTATCTCCCTCCCTCCCTCTCTCTCTCCCCCTCTCTCTCTCTCTCAGGGCGAGTCAGTCAAGTATTTCCTGGACAATTTGGAAAAGCTTGGAAAGTCGGTAAGTTCCACCCACACTACAGAGGCCCTGCTCATCACTGAGCCCAGTAGGCAGGGGGTGTGAGAAAGAGAAGTGAATATGTGCCTGCTGAAATAAATCAGGAACCGATTATTAACTAACTGCTAATATTTGCACGGGGCAATATAGAAACAATAAAGATGTGTTCACTGTTCGTGTCCCGTTCCAACAGCCCATGGCGGAGGAATACACGTTTCACACTCTGCATCACGAGGAGTATACAGCTAGAAATGGGACATGTCTTTAATGACTTGGTGGCTCTGACTGAGCATTTGATTTGGCATGAAGAGAAGGACCCTATAATCACTCTCAAAACTACAAATTGCAAAGGTACAAGTCTAATTGTAAGTTCATTGAAATCCTTGATGGACACATTCTGCACCTTGGAGAGGAGAGAGCAGATCATTATTTCCGTTCGAAAAGACAATCCTTAGTGTTGTTTAATGTTTACACATTTACCTTTAATATAAAGCCACATTTGTAAATGATCTGCAAAAGAAACAGCTGATGGATCCTTCCTGCCTCTGAGGCAGCTGTTCCCAAGCTGAAACAAAGCCAATATAATTCATTTATTAGCCAGTTATTTCTATACTCAAATAAGAACACGAGGATGATGTTTAACTGCATTGTCTTTGAGAATCCTCTCGTACACTCCACACACAGACAGCAGGCACACACAAAGACATGAGAAATGCCTACACAAAGAAGCCGCACCGTGCTATATCAAAATACACAGCTGTGCTACCATCACAGCTACAATGAGCGGATACAGAAAGCTATTGCTCTATGTGCTACAAGCTAGCAGCACATGATTAAGTGAAGACAGGAAGCCACCCTGCTATAAAACACATGCTCGCTGAACTCACAGCACCTACAGACAAATAGTCCCCAGACATCAGCCCACAGGAAGAGCTGCTCTCAGCCAAACAGGAAGTCAGGAATTATTAAAGGCCAACTCAACCTGTAAACTGAGTGGGGCCAAAGCAGTGCTTCATTATCCCTGCAGGTATAATAGCCCCCTTAGATATACTGAGCTCCTCTTGTTCTAAATAGTATTTGTTTAACGGGAACATGTAGTAACCCAACACGGTTCTGATGAACCTGGCATTAGCTTTTTGGTGTTTTCCAAAACTGAATTCATATCCATTATGTGTGCGTGTGTTTTGAGAGTATGCACGCACACACTGGCTAAAGCTGTGTCAGCAACGGGTCGGAACCTCTGGAATGTTCTGAATTCAGATCTGGTGTAGCCAGAGCACACTGACGAGCACACACGGACAACACAGGGTGATTGGAAAGAAATGGCAATCCTTTTTTATCCAACATATTTAAGATGCACTTTGCAGATGTTCCTGTGATCAGGTTATCTCAGGAACTCCGAGTATTACTGTAAATACTGCGCCAGCGTCTACTCGGACTCACAGATTAAGCTGATTAAGGTTTTGTGGTCAAAGTACAGAACACATTTTTGCCACAGCTCAAGATTTGATGCTAATTATTCACATTCTACTGGAATGTCTCATGGAACACATTATGGAATGATGGCATTTCCGACACACACACACACACACACACACACACACACACACACACACACACACACACACACACACACACACACACACACACACACACACACACACACACACACACACACACACACACACACACACACACACACACACACACACACCCTCTCTCTCAGCCCCGCTCTTGTTTATGCTCTGTGGTATTTGAAGAATGCAGTGTTGGACAGGGATGTCCCCAAGGCAGCAGCATGGGAAGTGTGTACTTGGTTTATCGGGAACAAAAAGATCTGTACTCCTCTTAACTCTGATTTAGTTTACGTGTGTCGGTGTGTATTACAAAATAAAGTGTAAAGATCATTTACTGACGATGTGCTCTTGATGAGAAAAATATGCCTCTATTTACAGTTGTCAAAATTGAAACCCTAAAATACACAAACGGCTCGTTGCATGTGGAGCTTTTACACACGTCTGTGCAGTTTCCACCCAAGGGCTGTGCAACACAATAACACTGACCATCTGCTTGCAGGACTACCTCCCCAGCCAGCAGGACATCCTCCTGGCCAGAAAGCCCACTAAAGGCATCCACGAGTACGACTTTGAGATCAAGAACGTGCCCTTCAAGATGGTGGACGTGGGGGGGCAGCGCTCTGAGAGGCGGCGCTGGTTTGAATGCTTTGACTCGGTCACCTCCATCCTCTTCCTCGTGTCCTCCTCTGAATATGACCAGGTGAGGGGGCACGGCAGAGAGCTCCTGAATGTCGTGTGGAAATATGCTCCAGCACAGGGAGCACCACTTCTACATTTGCATTTGAACGTTGTTCTCCTGAGGAGGGCCTTAGTGTGTTTCCAGGTCATATTACTACAGCCGGTGAGGGTCGTGGGGCAAAGCAGAACAAGGACTGGTTTTAATAGTTATATAGAAATAATATAAACCTGGATAAATGCATTACATAAAACATCCTTTGTTGCTGCTGCTATTAACGTTGTCTATAGGAATGTGTGTGTGTGTGTGTGTGTGTGTGTGGGTTTTATGAGTTTCACATGGTGGGCAACATATGAAATGGCACATTACTGTATGCCAAATAATGGCTGTACACATATATATGTATATATTATAATTTATCAGGGTTCACTGTAATCATTTATCGTCTTTCATTGGAACCACATCTTCATCCTTCATATCGAGATATCATGATACACTTAGACATGAGGCCTGTACTACGAAGCCAGTTCAACAGACCCTGGATATGTTTGAGTTACCCAGCTTACCTAACCCTAACAAACGTGCTCTCGCTAAGCGGTCCTACGACGCTGGTTATCAACCAGGGTTTCTCTGTCCGGCTGAGAGCGCGTTCACGTGAAAGGGGCGGGGTTAGCAACATTTGACCAATCACAAACATGGACAAGCGTACTGACAGCGCAGCGTCATACCTCCTGAATGAAAAGTCAACTATAATTAGACAAATATGAAAACTTTAAACATCCATGACTTAAACACTTGATCAGGATCAAAGCACAGAGCTGCAGCTGCAAGGTGAACACAGCTGGAACAGAACAAGTGTTTGAATGCGTACATCAGTGACCATCAACTGGTATTTTTTTTTTTACAACGTCTCGTGAGTAGTGTGCAGTACCGGAGTCCAACAGAGAGGCAGCAGCTGCGGGACAGTAGACTGTGTAGCCTTCCCTGCCCTGAAGAAGAAGTGTTCCTTCGTTGTGAAGAGCCTGCTTTATGCACTCTGCAGCAGTAGCCCCGACAGACAGGAGCTGCGGGACAGTAGCCTAGAAGTGATCCTTCGTTAGCGTGAAGATTCTAAGCTTTTATGGATTATTAGGTGATAATAATCCATAAATAAATAAATATATATATATATATATAAAAATAAAAAGAGGATGATTGCTTTTATAAAAAAATAATTTCTAAAACTATGAGGAGAAGTTTATGTTTAATCCGTTCGTTCTTTGGTTTTTCCGTTTCAAAACCGAATAAGAAAAAATTAAAACCAGTGTTGTTTTATTGTTTTGCTATTTTAAAACCAAAACGTAAAAACAAAAAAACAACACCGGTTTCTATTTTTTCCCATTCGGTTTTGAAACGGAATTTACCGACCCAGTTCGAACTGCAGGTAAGTGTTATAAATATATCTGTCAGCTTATTATTCGGAGTAGCCTGGCCAGCCCGATGCATGAGTCTGTGATTGCTTCTCGGGTTGTGCAGTTACCTACAGGTGAAAATACAACCAATCTCGTCTTTGATTAATAGAATGCAGCTTGTTCAAAATCTTTATTCAAGAAAGGGGACTACAAACGTATAGCTGTCATTTTACATTTTGTTTTCTTTTATTTGTTCACTTATAAAACAACTAAAACTTCTCCGTAAAAAAAGATTTTTCCAACACAGTAACATTACTTGAAAATAAATAAACACAGGCCGATAGCACAATTGCGCGAACACGGCACATTTAAACGACAGACACGTCTTAAATATGTTACCAGTCGAACAGAACCTCAAAAATAAAGCGGCAAGTCTCCATTTAACAATGTCTAGGCTACACTAGCCTGAATAAAATAGACATACTATGGCTGAATAACTCACAATTGGTGGTTTAATGCGAGAAGTTACATTTCCCCTCTGATACCAACCTCTTAATGTCGGGCTTGACAGCTGTTAGGCTTATACGCAAGCAGTCCTCCAGCGACTGGTGAGACAGTCGGTTCCTTTCATTTGTTTTGATACTGTTCATTTTTGAGAATCCAGATTCACATGTGTATGTTGACCCAAACATGGTGAGCACATACATAGCCAGCATCTTCAGTGTCCCATAGTCTTGGGGACAAGACACCCAAAAAGTGCTCAAGCTTTCAGCACCCCGGAGAGCAGCTTGCATCTCGCTGGAGGCCTGCATGTCAATGAGTTGAATCTGAATTGCCGCTTCATCCAACTGCAGCAGCTTCTTCGCATTAGCGGAGAATTCTCCGACTAGGCTGATCGAGAATGGGTCACGCACAAATTCGAGGACATCTCTGGTTATGGCAAAGTCATCAAATCTTGTAGAGAAGTTTTCCCTCAGCTGTGTCATGAATTGCTTCATATTACAAGTGACGTTGCTCTCCCCCACTGTCTTCAGTGTGTTGAAGTGCAGCAGTTTCCCTGATATCAAAGCTGTGTTGAACAGATCCAGTTTTTCCACCAAATTCACCACGGATTTTTCTTTGCCTTGTATTTGCAGATTGAGTGCATTCAAATGTGAAAATATGTCTGCTAAAAATGCGACGTTGCTCATGTATGTTTTGTCTTGCATGATGCACAGGTAGTCAGTTGCTCCTTTGGATTTACTTTGTTTGACAAACTCCACAACTTGATCCCTGAGTTCAATGAAACGCTCCAAGGCTTTACCTTTGCTCAGCCAGCGCACGTCATTGTGGAGTAAGAGGTCATCGTGGGTAGCATCCGATTCCAGCACGAATTTGCGGAAGAGGCGATGTTGGGTACTTGAATTCCCTCTTATGAAGTTAATTATTTTCATTGTTTTGTCCATGACATCTTTCAAATCCCCGCTTAGCTTGGCGCACAGCACGCTTTGGTGGATCAGACAGTGAAGGGCATTTGTCTTTGGAGCAACATTTTTAAATCTGCTCACCATACCCCTGTTTTTGCCGACCATGGCAGGAGCACCATCTGTCACAATTAAGTTGACTTTCTGTAATAACAGGCCATGTTTTTTAAATAGCTCCTCCACTTTCTCAAAGATGATTTCCCCAGTGGTATTACCTTCCAGTGGAATCAAAGCCAACAGCTCTTCTTTAAAATCTTTTCCATCAAAGTATCTGACAAAGACGGATAGCTGTGATATATCAGTGGTGTCAGTGGATTCGTCAATAGCCACAGATATATGTTCAGCTTTCTTGACCTCATCAAGTACAAGTCGCTGAACATCCGCCGCCAATACATGAACCCGGCGGGCGGTAGTCGAAGCAGAGAGCGGTACTTGCTTCACGGATGCCACAATCCTATCCATGGATTTGTCGGTGGCGAGTTCCTCCAAAACTGCCACCATGCACTCCTTAAAAACTTCTGACGTGGCAAATGCTTTATTATTTTTTGTCAGAACCCACACAGCCTGAAGAGACGCACTTGTTGCCCTCTCTTGCTCTGTTGAAGTCCGGGTAATAATTCCGGTGGCACGGGCATATCCAGCTATCCAGGTGGACATTTTAATGCGACGGGCCTCGGACTTCTCAGGATACGACTCAGAGAAAGTTGCATGCTTTGTTAAATGATGACGCCTGAGATTGTACTCTTTTGGAACAGCGACCATTTCATTGCAGATAAGGCAAACAGGTTTAGCCTTACTGAACGATGGCATGATGAATGCGTATTTATCTGTCCATTCTTCATTAAAACTGCGGTTTTCCACTTCAACTTTACGCTTGAGGCTCTTTGACAGTGACATTTTTGCGTGCCTGCATGGCAAAGCACATCCTTATATCCTGCAACCGTTTCCCACCAATCAGGACACGGTATTAATACAAAAGTGAATTCCTTTCCCTGCCAATCAGGACTGCTTTCAGTTTTATTACCCCAGATACAGGCTTATTAAAAAAAAGATACTTTTTTCAATAAAGTGAACATATTAACCCTCTGGAGTCGGTGGACGCGCCGG
Source organism: Pseudochaenichthys georgianus (assembly GCF_902827115.2). Lineage (NCBI taxonomy): Eukaryota > Metazoa > Chordata > Actinopteri > Perciformes > Channichthyidae > Pseudochaenichthys > Pseudochaenichthys georgianus. The sequence continues at coordinate 40,713 of NC_047510.2, forward strand.
CGCGTCCAGGTGTGCATAACTTACGTAATTAATCATATATTTTCGATTATAAGGAGTAGAAATATGATTCAGATATCCGCGGAATCGCTGGAAGGGTAGCTTTCCAGCGGTACCTCCTGTGAGACTGTAACCAGGGCACAGCAGCCAATATGGCCACTCAAAGCAGCTTGACTTTACACTGTGTGGGAATGGTGGATTCGTGTGTCAGTCAAGGAAATCTCGGCCGGCAGCCATCATGGTCTGAAATGACCAATGGACATCGAGAAATCACTAAGGACCTACCCACCAAGTAAAAAAAACATAAACCACGTGTCTCCCATCAGTTTACGTCTGTGTGGAGAGAGAGAGAGAGAGACAGAGAAAATGGCTAAAAAAAAACTTTACAGTAGCCTCAGAAGGTGAAGTCTTCGACTCTTCTGAAGAAGAAGAATACAAAGACAACAACATGGATCCATTTGGACATGGGTAAGTGTAAATATTACAGTAATAGTGTGCTGGCAATGTGTGGGGAATACCGCGAAAATGAACAATAGGTTTATTGATATATTTTGTATCGATAGTCATGAACTTTTTCTTGGGACAAAATAGACTCCATTAGCAAACGTTTACTCTGTGTTAACGTTATTTTGGTGTGTAAAAGTGAGATTACATTTGTAGATGATTAAATTAATCATTTATTCCTCCCACAACGGAGACATTTACAGTAGCTATAGACATGTGTTTGCCAGATAAGACTTTGTCATACATAGATTTATTTATGTGTGCCTGTGATTATTTTACCGTCCTGTGCAGATGAGACTTTGTAATTAGATGAGACTTTGTAATCAGATGTAGCATATGTATATGTGTGTCTGTGATTTTATACTGAATGTAAAGTAACTGGAAATACGTGTGTGTGTGTGAAAAGTTTGAATGCTCAATTTGTATTTGTACACATCACATGAACCTTGGTATGTAATATGAAGTCATCTATATATATATATATATATATATGTATATATATAATTTATTACGATCTATATATATATATATATATATATATATATGTATAAAACAATCTCTGGCCCCCGAAAGCGTCTCTTGGATTAATTGTGGCCCTTGGACAAATGTAGTTGGTGACCCCTGGCGTACATTAACAGGTTTATGATATCACTGCCTAATCACTGTGTCTAAGACACGATTTGACTTTAATTACATTTGTCTCGAGTGTTTCGTCAACTTAATGTGTTGCTTAAAATAATACTTCTGCATACAGTATGTGCAGGGTGTCCGCGGGGTCTTAAAAAGTATTAAAAGTTGATAAATCAATTTAGCAAAAATTAAGGCTATTAAAAAGTATTAAATGGCATTTTCCAAGGTATTAAGAAGGTCCACAGCAACGACAACATGAAACACCCTTTAATTTACTGAAACAACATGTCGGGAAACCCCCTCAAGGCGGCCCCATGCATAGCGTGCCATAAAATGCTGCTTCTTATTTTAAGTTTCGTTGCCTCTGTGTGGGGGGGGGGGGGGTTTATCTGCTGGTGGACTACCTGAGAGACATACAGCAGGAGAACACGCCGTCCACCGCGGAGAATAAACAGAAGGGCAACCATGACAACCATGCTCCGGGGTCTTCTTCGCTGCCTTTGGTGTATTTTGTGGTGGCAGCAGCGCCACTTACAGGCCTGGCATATGTACTACAGCATTTCCAGCGGTCTAGTGTGAACGGACACGTTAATGAATCGAATGCGTGTGAACGGAAGACTTTTTTGTGTTTGCGTATCCGTTTTACTGTATGAGGCCCCTCGTGGGGCCGGGGTCTAAGCCAAACGATATCCGGTCACCGAGATCTGCTATTTTAAATTAAGGTCAACACATATATATATATATACAGTCTAAGGTCAACACATATCGACCCTAAATATAGTCTATATTAAGAACGAGAAAAGTCTTAACATATATATCGTTTTTTGTAAACATATGACAAATGTGTGAGGGTGATGACATCAGAGCATCGTCCTATGTGCCGGGCTTAGCCCCGGACAGCCCCAGCCCAATTTAGCCCGTGGGTATTTGCGAGGGAGCTCCAAAATGGCATTACCGCTGAAGCTCACCAACGTTTAATATATTTCATAGTTCAAAGTTTTGTCAATTGTTTTGTTTATTGGTCAAATACTGGTTTCTACTGGTTTCTGATGGTTCTACTGGAGTGAAAGAGCACAGAGTACAGAAGCAGCAAAGCAGCATGCTGCATTAACCCTGACCTTCACAGAGAGGTTGAAGTCCATGTGGAGAGGAGGCTTCAGGAGTCTGTCTGCACTCTGTTTAGTTGTGCTATCTTACAATCAATATAGAAAGAAAAAAAGAACCAGCGTCGTAGGACCGGAAAGCCGGAGTTTTCCCTGAAGTTAGCCGCTAAGCCAAAATCCTGTTTCGTAGTAAAGGCCTCTGGCCTCTGGTCTGAATAGATAACAATAATAATAATAATAATAAATGGAATTTCTCAGCTAATGTGACACAGCGCATGAAATCAAACTATTGTTTAAAGACATATTGTACAAATATGAAGGAAAAAGCTGTCAATATAATAACCCTTTCTTTAATGTGGTACTTGTACTTGTATGTTCATAGTTGATGAGAAAAAGTTGTCGCTGTCAGCTTTAACCCACGCACTCACATGCACTGTCACACTCCAGGTGCTGATGGAGGACCGGCAGACCAACCGGCTGAGCGAGTCGCTCAACATCTTCGAGACCATCGTCAACAACCGGGTGTTCAGCAACGTCTCCATCATCCTCTTCCTCAACAAGACGGACCTGCTGGAGGAGAAGGTGAAGCAGGTGTCCATCAAAGACTACTTCCCTGAGTTCTCGGGCGAGCCCTCCAGCCTGGCAGACGTCCAGCGCTTCCTGGTGGAGTGCTTTCGTAAAAAGCGCCGTGAGAACCAACAGAAGCCGCTGTACCACCACTTCACCACAGCCATCAACACGGAGAACATCCGGCTGGTGTTCCGCGACGTCAAGGACACCATCCTGCACGACAACATCAAGCTGCTGATGCTGCAGTGAGGGGGAGCGGGGGGAGCAGGGATAGGTGGAGGCAGAAGGAAAGCGGGTGTCCTGCAGGGAGCAGGCAGCCTCTCTCCACCCGTCCGTCCTCCCTCACTGATGTGAGCGGCTCCTCTCTCTAGAACTTTGACTGTGTATTAAAGCCACCACTACTACAGCCATTCCCCCCACACTTCTCTGCCTTACTGAGCTGCTTCACTAAGACTTATAACAGCCACCGTTGGCTCAGAGCCCCCCCCCTCGCCTTGAAACCACTGTAAATGACCTCCAGCCCCGTCCACAGTGAATCTGCACCCTGTGTGATGTGTCCTCACTATGTGTTGCTTTAATTCACCCCACACTCCTCTCTGTGGGGGGGGGGGGGGGGGGTAGGTAATCACTGTCACTGAGAAGCTGTTACCAGGTGTTGCCTTCCTGTTCAGAACTTCCTTGGTTCCGTCTCCTGTTTTACATCTGCGTTCCACTGGCGCTTGATGATGACATCACTGTGGGGATTTCCTTTTTGGGCAGTTGAACTAACACACACACACACACACACACACACACACACACACACACACACACACACACACACACACACACACACACACACACACACACACACACACACACACACAGATAGGAATAACCGTTCCAAAGTCCACTTAATTCTAGTTTTTTCTAATCATTTGTTTCTTTTCTAATATATGAATATACTGTTTGTACCTATGCATTTTTCTCTAACTTATATTTTAAAGGGGTTGACACTTTTTTCCTGATGGACTCTGTTACAGCTAACTGGATCCAGATACCACTTGTAAAGTGAAACGGCGTGCTATCAGGGGTGATAGTGACACGTTGTATTTGCAGTTTCTCAGGGCACATTGCTAACACCACCGGTCTGGTTTAAGCCAACCAGCACCCCCACTCGGTCCCACTATTCTTCTGAAGCTGAACTCTGGCCATCTCCAACCAGGACCACCCACTGAGTCATGTGACCCCTTTCATCACGTGAGCTGTACCTACATACATTTGGATATTGAAACATCTTGTGATATTTCCATTCTGCCCATATCAGGATTGAATCGCAATCCTCAAACTAGCTGTTTTTAAGGGTTAAAGCATGTGATGCAACTCCCAACCAAACGAGTGAGAGCAGCCCTGCACAGAGCGGTGTGGCACCAGAGGGCCTTTCTGTGTCTTCCTATGCAAATACCATCATCCAGATACTTGGGCACGTGGACGAAGGGAATTAAGTCAATTTCTTCTATTGAACATATTTGAATGGCAACCATCTTGTGTGGAAAAAGATCATACCCAAAGTTCCCAAAGGAAATTTGAAAGCTGTCGATTAACAGTTTCCCTGTTGATTTCATCACAGTGTCTGCGTCATGCGTCCCAGTGTCTGCGTCCCAGTGTCTGCGTCCCAGTGTCTGCGTCAGTGTCTGCATGTCAGTGTCTGCGTCAGTGTCTGCGTCAGTGTCTGCATGTCAGTGTCTGCGTCAGTGTCTGCGTCACAGTGTCAGTGTCTGCGTCTGCATGTCAGTGTCTGCATCATGCGTCACAGTGTCTGCGTCACTGTCTGCGTCACTGTCTGCGTCACTGTCTGCGTCCCAGTGTCTGCATCTGTATGTCAGTGTCTGCATCATGCGTCACATTGTCTGCGTCAGTGTCTGCATGTCAGTGTCTGCATGTCAGTGTCTGCGTCCCAGTGTCTGCGCCCCAGTGTCTGCATGTCCCAGTGTCTGCGCCTCAGTGTCTGCGTCTCAGTGTCTGCGTCAGTGTCTGCATGTCAGTGTCTGCGCCCCAGTGTCTGCGCCCCAGTGTCTGCGCCCCAGTGTCTGCGCCCCAGTGTCTGCGTCCCAGTGTCTGCGCCTCAGTGTCTGCGCCTCAGTGTCTGCGTCTCAGTGTCTGCGTCTCAGTGTCTGCGTCTCAGTGTCTGCGTCTCAGTGTCTGCGTCACAACGCTGCACACTGAGGCGCTCTTCACTAGTCCTGTTCAAATGATCATTTCCATATCTAACATCCATGGAGTTACAGGAATGTCCAAACATGTCAAATGTGCCAGGCAGAATCTTAAGGTAATATGTGCAAGCCTTGCACAAGATGAAAGAACATTGGTTTAAAAATGTCTTCAGTGTAAATCTCCAGTAACTTAATGTTTGGATAGTTGTACTTAGTGAAGCTGGTCTCGTCAAAGCTGTAACCCTGAGGGCTCCGGCCTCTCACATCCAGGCCTGGAGCTTCCTCTCTGTCAGACATGAGGACGGATGTGTCCCTTCTCTCTCCCTGTAGGATTACCACTAAGTGTTTTGTATTATTCTGCAAGTGGTGAGGTGGCTCAGTCTGTTCCTTTGTTCAACAGATCATTTGTATTTTCCTGAAAGGTACCTGTGTTACTGCTTTCTGTCTCTCCTCCATAAGTTAAAAAGAAAGGTATTTAATATCCAGCCAGTATGTCACTAATGTCCTCATTGTCCTCTGGACTTCCTGTCATGCCTAACGTGTCCTTATGTAGTTCCTAACAGCTGTAACCGTCCTCAGTCCTGTGTGTGTGTGACAATGAGCCTGCTGCCTGCCTGAAGGTGTCTTCCTTAACTTCCTCCAGATGTGAGGACACAGGAAGTCCTCATGTGGCTCCGATGCTCCAGCCTCTGAGATAGCTGTTCTGTATCATGTTTTTAATCCTCCATTTTGCAGAATAATTCCGCTTGCCTCTTGGATCTGATGTTTGTTCTCCAACAATGATCGGCTGTAAGGTGGGACTGACGGATCAGATCATTATTGTCCCCTGCAGTCTTTCCAGTCACCCACTCACAACGTGGGTTAGCATGGAGCAACAAGGTCACATGGCTAACCAGGGTGTGTGTTTTCACAAATCTAAGAGATGAAGAAGCTGACCGACAACAGCGCAGTGAATTCCTCAAACTGCCAGTGTGTGCATCTGGATGAAGCAGTGTTTGTCTTTGCACACGGCCCTGCTGCTCAGACAGCCTGCAGCCCGCCAGAGGACATGGAAAGACTTGAGGTCAGCAGAGCCTCAGACTGTCAGCTCTATCATGGAGCTAAACCATCGTCACAGAGCGCCGCAGGAATGAGTCCTACAACCTAGCAATGAGTTGGCATATTAACACTTTCAAGTTGCTAACAAGTGTCGAAATGAGATAACTACAAGTCATCACGCCCAACATTAGCCGCCTTTAGCTTAGCGGTGGTGGCATTAAGTCATGTTATCTTGCTGTAGTTCCTTATGGCCTAACGTTAGCTTTATACTTTAAACAAAATGATAAAGTGGTTTAATATGTGGAGATGCTGCTGCTTAGCGACACGTGGAGCTGTCAGACGCGTGTACCAAAGACACGTCCAAGAGACGAGCATCCCAGTCTGACCCGTGACCCTGAGCTCAGCGCTCCTCGGGCCTGGCAGCAGACACCGCCTGCTCTGAGCCCTGCTGAAGAGCAGGAGCGGAAGTGTCCATTTGGCTGTATATTTTATATATATATATATAACTATGATTTATTTATTGGTGGCTCTGCTCTGTCCCTCACTGTAAAGGTTCAGTACGCTTCAGACAAACACACATAGGCCTACGTGAGTCGTACTCTTCTGCGTGTCTTTGCAGACGTAGCCTACGCTGCTGAATAATAGTAACAATAATTACATGTTGGGTCTCTAAACTAAATTATAATAATCCCATGCAGCTACACTAAGACGCAGATGTTTTTTTAAAGAAGCATTAAATACATAGAGAATTAATACAGTGCCAAACTCAAGGATGTCCTCTTCCAGTAATGATCTGTCCAGAACACGCTCTTAAGGAGTATTTCCATGTATCCATGGTGCAGTTACACCTTTATGACACTTATACATGGCTGCGCATCACCACCGCTAAGCTAAAGGCAGCTAATGTCTTTGAGTAGTCTCATTTAAATGGGACGCCATTATCGCCTCTCCTTTGGTGAAGTTGGTCCAGTGTTCCCCAGGTCCTATGAGATAAGACGGGAAGCAGACTAAACTCATCCTGGCTGACACTTCATACTCACACCTGTGTTCGTTGTGCCATGTGAAGAGGCCGTGAGATGGTGTGAGCAACTCTTTGAACAGACTGAGAGACCTGCTCAGTCAGTCTGTCTCCCAGAGCCTTAAGGATCAAGGTCAGCACCATCATGCCGGGAACTGACACTATTCTGATTTAGGGAAGAGGCCTTCTTTGATTATTGCTTCCAGAGCTGCATGTGGAGCATGAACACAGACTCTCGTCTTCTGAAATGTCTGATATAGAAGTGTTGTACGCTGCAGCTTCTGCTCGGTGACGTCTGGTGGACAGGAGAAGGTAAAGGCTTTCTTTCTTAGCCGTGAGAGCACACTGTCCCCCTCCAGAGTCCACACTATGCAACAGCACTGCTCCACCCGTCACTCGGTGTTATAAAACTAATGATGATTTGACTGACTGATGATTCTCTTAAAGCCAGTGTCTTATACAAATGTATGTTTAAGGATCTGCTAAATATACTGATGTTTAGTGCCTCCTTCTCCATGCTCCGCCTCTACTGCCGTAACAATCCTGTTAACCAACGTTTTATACTTCATGTACTGTTTTAGGTTTTTTGAAATGATGCCACAGGCAGATAAAGCGTTTCTCCCACTTTTGATATTTGAAGATAGAAAAGCTTTCCATGTACAGTCTAACTTATGCTGTCTTACCCTTCTACTCCTAAAACAAACATAAATAAACTGTTTGTTTTTTTAAATCATGTCTGTGCTGCCTGATTGGACAAGACCTTTACATTTCATACTATCGTGGTTTTCCAAAAGATGCGCATACGTTTTACAGCTGCATAAATGTAATGGTTCACCTTTCCATACGGTCTCTGGACTGACGTGCTGAGAGCCTAAGACATTATGTTCAGAGCAAGGCGAAGACGATGACAAATCGTACAATTAAAATACAATTTTAACTTGTGTGTGTCGGGCTGAAAGACTGAGGGGATACACTCAAATTGAGTCTCACTTTAAAGAACTAGATGAAATATGTTTTGCTTCAATTAAAAATCCATTTGAAACCCCTCGAACCAGTTTGAATGATGTGGTTCTTTATCAAGGAGAACATGGTGAGGTTCGTGCTGACTGATGGTCCACTCCAGCCAGAGCCCCTAACCTTCAGACGGAGCCTGAAGGACGCATAATAGACTAAGTAATATATACCCATATCATGTAGCAACTACATGTATGTATTATTTAGTATTTCAAATACCTTTATCCAAATCCATACCTCACCTGAATTTAAAGGAATGTATGAACAATCACGCAGTTGACCAAATCGCCCACTAAAGCCATGTTTTATTTAAAATACATGATGAAAGCAGCGCAGCACTTAACAGGCAGGAGTGGCTTTAATTCAATAAAAAACAAATGATCATCATAATATCATTATAAACTGAATCAAAGTAAAACGCATTAAGAAAAGGTCCTCTGCGCAGACTGCTCACACAGGCAGGACGTGAGTGGCTTTGGAACGGAGACACTAGAAATAATTGTGATTGTGGAGTTCTGCATTCCTCAAACCATCCTCGGTGGCTGCCAGTGTCCGTCGTGGTTCTACAGTCTTAGGGGGAAATGCCTTTGGTCTCGGAGGAGGGACTTCTCCTAAAGGGGGGGCTTCAAGCTTTTCAGAATGTGAGCGTCTCTGATGTCGTGCTGTTCTGATCCACAGTCTGTCTGAGTGAACTGTCCTCAGGGGCCACGTCCAAAAAGTCTGGCTGTCCACTGTCCTGCGACATTTTGTCCTCTTCCTCCGTGCACTTATCTTCCTCTCTGTTGGGCCTCCGTCTCTGGCACATGCCGGCCTTGGCGGGGCCGACCATGGCCAGGCAGACGCCGCTGAGAGCCATGCCCACCGCAGAGGAGAGGAAGGCAGCCCCGTAGTTCTGAGTGACGTCCACCAGCACCCCTGCAGGACCAGAGAGGGTTAGGTGGAGCTGCTGGACAACAGATGAAGGCATTCTTGTCTACTGGCATAGGAAAGGATCTGTCACTTGTTTGGAGGCCTTTGCACACAGTGTGACGGATACATGACATGTGGAATACTCACCTGCTAATGCGATATGTCTGTGGCTTTTTTATAATATGTGGAAGAAAGGAGTGGACCTGGTATACGCTGCCGGTCAGTCATACAGTGCGCCGTCTTCATTAAGACTGCAGAGCCTTGCTGTTGTTATCTTTGAACATTAATATATAATATAATATAAATACAGATGCAACTCACCTGTACCAACAACGTTGTGTGTTAAAGCCTTTATTTGCGATTGTTAAGATAACTAATTATTTTCGCTTTCCAGCTGCCTAATATTAATGCTCACTTTGAGGTTTATATTGATGTGAAAATGCACTGCTCCAACATTGCCCTGGATGCGTAAGGCCGTGAGGGGGGGGGGTTCCCTGAGCTACAAACGCCTCCATGTGTGTGGTGATAATGAAGGTGGACCGGGTAAGAGAGAAGAAGAGGAGTAGAGGATCTTTACCTCCTAGTGGCGGCCCTGCCAGCCCAGCAAAGCTTTGGATGAAGAGGTACACCCCCACAGAGGACGCCATCTTCTCGATACCAACCACTTCCTCCTCAGCCAGCATGGGGATGTGAATGGAGCCGACGGTGCCCACGAAGTAGCCGTAGAGGGCGCAGCACACCACCAGACCCCAGAACTCCCAGACCACAGCGAAGGCCAGCAGCACCAGGCTCAGCAGCATCACGCAGCCCAGCAGCAGCAGCGTCTTCCTGCAGCGCACCCTGCTCAGCAGCACCCCGATGGACAGCCGGCCCAGGATCTCAGCCACAGCCATCACAGAGAGCATGTAGGACGCCAGGCCGGGCTCCACCCCCCGGCTCTTGCTCAGCTCGATGACGTAGAGCTGCGGGGCGAAGAAGCCCAGCGTGGCGAACATCCCAAAGAGGGAGTACCAGATGAAGGTCGTGTCTCTGAGCACAGAGAAGTCCAGGAGTCTAGGGCTGGGACGCTGTAGAGGACCCGCCTCCAGCTCTGCCAGCACCCCCTCATCCTTCTCCTTCACTTGGATAGTTGGTGTGGACATTGAAGACTCTTTGTCCTCATTGTCCTTCACCTCCCACTCCACCAGAGCCTGCCCCTCAGCTCCTGCAGTCCTCAGGTCTGAGCTGGAGGCGGAGAGGGAGTTGACCCCGGAGTCCTCTGAACCCTGGGACCCCCCTGAACTGATGGAGGTCCTGGTCTGCTCATTCTCCAGCGCGTAAACAGTCTGCTGCTCTTTGTCTGACTCATGGTGCTCCTCTACAGGCTCCGGGTCAATAATGATTGGACGAAGGAGAAGCCCACAGCCAATCACACAAGCCTGAAAGGTTCCCAGGACAACCAGACAGTAGCGCCAGCCAATGTGTTCCTTCAGTGTGGTCAGAGCTGTGGACAGAGGGAGGCTTTATTGTTACCAGATCATCTCCTCTCTGTGACTCCTCACTAAATGAAGTCCCCAGACTGCTGAGCTGCTCACACCCAACACTTCTGGCCGTTTGCCTCACAAGCCACCCTCTCTTTCCCTTCCTACACCATCTTTACCCACACCCCTACTGTACATCCCTTTCCCCTCCTCCTTTCCTGTCTCCACTATCTCTTTCTACTTAACCTGTCGCATCTTTGTTGTCTCTTTCTAGGTACCGTCTTGGCGGCTTGTATTCAGAGCATGCAGAACCGCCATCCAATGTTACAGTTAGTAATTGGATCCCATTGATATCAGCCTGACTGTTCACTCAAACACTCCTCAGAGCTGGATTCATGTACTGCTGATACTAACCCATCTCCTACTGCTGCTGCTTCAAAAATGACTTGCGAAACACGGTGTGGCTTTCTGAAGCACTCAACGAGTCTCACAAAGGTTATTTGCAAAAACAACTTTGAGGTGAATAGGACCTCTTGCTAACAGTGTACTGACGTAAATGACCTCTGCATTGCTGTGGCAAGTTGTCCTCCACTGGATTTCCAAATATAGCTGTGCATAGGAACAAAGAGAACTGGATACTGCGTTGGCAGCAGGGCCCCGTTCATTTCTATGAAATTGCTCAGCTGCGCATGAAGCCAAAAGGGCCTGACTGTAGAAACAAAAGTACCTCAGTAATCTGGGGATGTGAACCCATAGAACCTCAGGTCTCAGCTCAGTCAGATGAATGGAGAGGCTTTAAACTCATTGTATAACATAGGACCATAAAAGTGTTTGTACTGGGAAGTTTATTTGGCCCAAAAGAAATGATGTGCTGATTTATAGAGACTACCCTGTCCAAATGTAAATCAATAGGAATAAGTCTTTTTGGGCCCATGACGTCACAGACTTACATGGAAGTTGTAGTACCGCCATTTGGCCACTATCCGCTCACTTCCTGCTACTATCTACAAGAATATGGAAAGCATTTAGCTAAGTTTACAGTATTTCTCAGAGTCCCTCCCGGATGACTGAACTTCTCACCATATCCCTAAGGGAGATGCCAGCCACCCTGCGGAGAAAACCCATCTCGGCCGCTTGTATCCGCGATCTTGTTCAGAGCTTTGCCTTCTGGCTCAGCTCTCTTTTTGTCCCCTCACTCTAGAACAGGCATGGGCAAACTAAGGCCCGCGGGCCATATACAGCCCGTTGGGCTTTTTAATCCGGCTCGCCGAATATTGGTACAAAATTGTCCAAATTATAGTAAAGACCGCATTCATTTAGCCTTTTTCCTGCAATACCCGGCAGGGCCGTATCCACCATTGAGGTCACCGAGGTCCGGACCTCGGTAATTTTTTCCGAGCTGTGTATATAACAAAACTTTTGAAATAATTGCACTAAACGGGGTATTTTGTAGAACTTCCATTTACTGACTATGGGGGCGCTGCATAACTACGTAGCCTCTGTTAAAGCAAACAGAAGAAGACGACATGTATCAACAAACCACCGCAGCCCGGACTTGTATTGGAGCAGCGAAAGAGTGACGGCCTGCCCACACAGCAGCTTTAAAACAAATCTTGGAGGTGGGCGTGTCTGAAAGCTTGGGGATTTTTTTAATCTCCCGCCCCCAACATACAAAGCTAGATCATGAAAATCTCAAAAATCTCGGGGGGTATACCCCCGAACCCCCCAGCATGTTTGGACCTCGGTATTTAGGAAATCCTGGATACGGCCCTGATCCCCGGCATTTCAGTTGATCCGACTAGATGGCGCACTCTAGACACAATTGACCTTTGCTGGAGTCTGGTCTATTCTCTCTTAGCTGGCCCCACTCGGCAACCCGGCAAGATCTAAGAACCAAATACCTCACGCTTACATTGAAGGGGGGGTCAAGATTAATCGGAGCAATAACAGTTCATGGCGACAAGCAGTAGCGCTGAGCAAAGTGACTAGAATGTGACTACACACGTATATAAAGTCAGGCAACACTAACCAGGCTTAGTGTGATTCTGTTTCTTTTACCTTACTTTAATGACCATCCATTCACTGTTATTGATCAATGTGAAGAGGCAGACGTTTTCCTGTTTTGTATTATTGCAGCTATCGGATGGAATCAGGGTATATGCAGGAATCATGAAGTCAGATGCAATACATTTTAAGACCTTTTTTAAGACCCTTTCCATACATTTTAAGACCTCATCGCCACTTTTTAATAGCCTTAATTTTCGCTAAATTGATCAACTTGTAATACTTTTTAAGACCCCGCAGACACCCTGGGAATGAATACATGGGCTACATGTGGCCATCACAAGTAAAATCATAACGAAAACGATGCCGGTAAAATATGCGTGTAGAAAACGGCTTATGCCACAATATGATAGCAACAAGTAGTCAAGATAATCTGATTAGCTTTGGTTGCTATGCTAACATTACCTGTCGAATGCCAGAGAAACGTTCATAATAGCGTTGTGATGCCAAACAGCGTCCATTCAGACTGAAACACATTCACTTAAGGGGATGGGGGATATTTATCAGCTGCTTGTGTGACAGTCGGACAGTGAAGACTTTACAGCGGCCGCTGCCGCGAGTTAGCAGTAGACTAAACTCCGGTGGACGAGCAGCACTGCAGCGGGCAGTAATGCAGCTGAATCACATTAATAAACAATGCACCACGGCACTCTGGAGAAAGGTATAAGGTTGGAGATGTATTTATTTAATTTAATCTGGCTTCGTATAATTAAAAACTACCCGACGCAGTCCTCGATTGATGTTGTTGTGAGCGGTGTTGCAGAGAAAATCAGCGACGTAAAACGCTGTGTGGGTCATAAGAAGGCACGTAAACAGTTACGTCATGACGCAAACGATGACGCAATAATTCACCTTTGAACCTAATTGACCTTTGAACCTGCATCTGTAACAATGAGTGGACCAAAGAAAAGAAAAGTTGACGATATTCAGCATTTTACAGATTATCGGTATCGGATTTTATTGTGAAAATAATAATAATAAAGTTGGCTCTGAGAAAGTCGCATTTTTGTCTGTGGTCTTGAGCAATGTCCCGCCCACAGTACTATCTGATTGGTTACACATCACAAGTAACAACCTATCAACACTGAAGGCATCAAGCCACAGATCTGCATTTGCAGACTGGAGCATCTGAGTGAGCGGTGTCCCGAAGGTACGGCAGCAGGTATTGCCAAAGTTACAATAAACACATGGCTCGACATTAATAGCGGCCTTTTTTGCTTAATAAAAACAAACACTAAACTCATGAATTCACATTATTTTCCTGTAGTACTGGTATTTTGTCAAGGAGTTTTGTGAAATTGTTTCATTAACCTGTTTAGCCCTGAGCCTGTTTTTCAGGTCTCAGGCTCGAAAATGACATCCCCAGAACAAATGACCATATCTTCCCTTCTAAAAGGGTTAAATTAATAATCTTTTTCTCAAAGTAATGATAAACCTGTGAGTTGGATGTAGAAAAGTCAGAATCAATAAAGATGTTTTTATTTTAAAGAAAATTCAGATTGAACATGGTAAAAAACTGTAAATTATAGTGTCCATCCAAAATATATGTTGTACTTATAGTGAAAACTACCCTTGGATGATGGGTTAGTAGACTAAAAGCTTTAGGAATCCAAAGTACAACATAGAATAAGTACCCTGTATCAATATTGATGCAAAACAAGTGATATTTGACCTTTTTAGACAGATTTAGCAACAAAAACCTCTTCTGGGGCCATTTGGGTGGATTTTCCTTATCTCTGGCCCCCCTTGTTCGATTTTGACATGTGACATCTCTTTCTGACCGTTAGAGCCAATAGAATTGAAGGGAAATCGTCCCGAGCACACTTATGTTAAAAAAAAGATGGCGTCTTCACGCACACAGTTTTGCTCCAGAGTGAAGCTGTCTCTAGGTCTGACATCTCAAAACCGAAAAGCAGATTTATTGCTCATGGATTATCAGAAATCATTCAAAGGGACACAGACACATTGGATGAACCTATGGATTAACTTCAGCAGCGTTTTTGTCGTTTTAATGCCATTGAAGACCACTTTTGACCAGACTACCACACAGGTGAGCCATTTTGCAGTTTTTAGCATAGTTTATTAAATGAACATGCCCTCAGACACTGTTTTCTGCAAGATATTGCAGGAGGCCCCCGTTACCGGGGTCTCTCGGGCTTAACAGGTTAATTACCGCTCAAACAAAGCGTTTCGTGATAGTTGGGTGAAATGCAGACGGCACCCGCGCAGATTCATATATACAGACTTTCTCGGCAACTTTTGATACAAAGTTTGTAATACTGCCGGTAACGGGCCAAACGCCAGTAAAAGAGGAGGTTCAAATAAGAGAAAGTCCCCAGAAGAGTTCAAAGAAGTGACAGGCAGTATGAGAGGTAGAGAAGAGACTCACACTAACTAACACACTCTTTAATGAGGCGGACAGGCAAGCGTTCTCTTGGGAGGCCGGTGTGTTTACTGGTGTGTTTACCTGGGACTTTGTACAGCTAACTTCGTGGACAGACTTATAACTGCTGCTGCTCCCGTTTACTTCCAGAAACTACGTTCGCTCTCTCTCTCGCTCTACACATGCACACGCCACACACATTTTTGATATAACTTCAGGGAGCTATTTTGTTTATTTATTAATGCTGCTGGGAGCTCACTGCATTTTTATTTGTAAAGATTCAATTAATCAAATAAATCATTTAAAAAGTCCTCTTTTAATAATTAAACATAATAAAGGCATTTAAACAAAGTTTTGTGTTGGAGTTTGTGTTTTTTTTATTTAGACACCACGGTTTTCATTATTACTGCACATATATATATCGGTTATCGGTCTCCTTGATTACTTAAAAATCGGTATTCGTATCGGCCCTGAAAATTCCATGCAATCCTTAGCCCACCGAACTGCAGCCCCATCCCCCACGACTACGTCTTGAAATCCTGCCCATGAATATCACAAACAGGATTGGTGACTGGCAGAGGCCAACCCTCACCGGAAACGAGTCCGACTTACTGCCAGGCCCGGACTCAGCTCTCGCTTTGGGAGAACAGAGATTCGGTGGCCCTGAGTAGAGACCCCCTCACCCTATACTCCCCCACACCACAGTATCTCCCATCAACCTTCTCCAAATCCACAATACACATATACCAAAACAAATTCCTGGTATGTGTAAACATACTTGCTAATAAACCTATTCTGATTAATTAAGGAGTGGTGTGGTCTTTTTTTAGCAGGCAAGTTAGTGTGACTAACATTTCTCACTCCTGGCATCGAAATGTAAGACTTCTGATGACATTTTTTTTATGTCAATCAACCATTCCAGCTTTTAAACTCTGTATTCTAAAAGGTACTTCCACTTCATAATGGGCAGCAATAAGGAATGAATGACGAAGGTCGTATTTTTCTCCCCCTAATACCGAACACTCACCTGGAGCAAAGGCGAATATAGCGAAAGGTTCTCCGGAGGAAGCGACAGAGGTGACGAGGGCTCGCCGTGTGGAGAAGTACTGGGCGAGGATGGTGACGGTTGGGAGGAAGGTGAAGCAGTAGCCGAGGCCTGCAAACAAACGAGAAGAGGAGAAGGGGACATAACATCCACTGGCCCAAATGGAAGGAACACTGCATGGCTGAGTCAAAGATCAAGGAGTCAGGTCCATCCTTTGTCAAAGGTGGCCGGCTGTGTGAGGTGATTCAGCTTTGCTACCGCTACTGCTGCAAGACAAAAGGCATGTAAAGACAAAAAAAGGGAGAGAGGGGAAAGGTTTTTAAGTTAGCTGCGGTCCATTTCAGAGGCAATTTATTCCACCTATTTCATTATCATCCAATCCAATTTCATTCAACTTATTAATTCACTCCTCTTCAGCCCCTTCCTGTTCCGACAATTGTGATCTGAAAGGGAATGTTATGCTTTCCGCTGCGGTGTGAACAGGAAAAAACGGTGCTTTTCAGGCTCTAGCTCCGAACCGGCCCTGGAACCGCGTTGGTGTGAAAGCCCCATCAGTCATGGACAGTTATGGAAGAAACAGATGTGGTTGTTAACACTGCTAGGAGCCCTTTTAGTTCATTTATGACCAGTGGTGGACTTATTACCTCCTACCTTGGTATAAAGTAGCGGGAAACTGAAATACTAAAGCAAAGTACCTCAAATTGTATGAGCATAACAGTCATACTGCAAGGATACACAAAGCCAGAAACACACAAACGGACGGATGGATAGATGGTGGATGGATAGATATCATATGTATGATAGATAGATATGTTAAGTACCTGAGATAACTCCAATGGTGACATACATCTGGTTGATGGACCTGGTGAAGGCAGAGCTGATGGTGCCCAGGCTGATGAGCAGGCCTCCCACCATCACCACTGAGCGGTGGCCAAAGCGGTTGCTTAGTATCGTGGCGAGGGGGGCTGGTTTGCACACAAAAATATATGAGTTGCACAAAACCATGACGTGGCCTCTGACCAATAAATAGTGGACACGTGTATGTGCAGAAAATACACCTGGTTACTCAAAGATGACTGGACAACATGTTTACATGCAGCGTAATAACCTGCATAAATCAACATTTAAATGCAGCAGGTCAGAAGCATATCACACATTTGCAGACTTTCATGCCTTCTTCTCTCTATGTGTCTTTACTAGCGTGTGCATGGGTAAGGCTGGCGTCACACTGTCCTGAAACTGACACCAGATGGACACACAAATATGGAATTGCGAATTTCGCACGAAGATGGCCCCGAAGTTGGTCAACGGCCAAGCAACAGCCGAAGCAAGTACGATGCCTACAGAAGGCCACACGGTGGCACTCGAACCACACACTCCGTCACGTTGTTTCCATAGCAACAATAGCCATGTGTGACAAAACCCGATCCTGCCCCTCCCTCTCCCTGTTTAAGTCAACGGTGACTATAAAAACTACACTGCGCATGCTCAGAGTATTGTCCTATTTAATGTGTGTGGCAAAAAAATAATGACCATAGGGGCATAGAGCTGCCATCCCCACCATACGTCATCTCACATCATTCAGAGCTGATTGGCTGTAAGTACGTGTGCCGCGAAAAGTGTGGTGTGTGAAGAGGAGGAGAGAGACGCGTCCTAAAACCAGGAAGTAAGCTGCGCATGGCTTCCCTCCACAAAAAAGCAATGAGATTTCTCCATAGGATGTTAGAAAATAGCTCAAAATAAGATCTGTGGGAAACGTAGCTGTTAGATAAATGTACGTTTTGTTCAGCCGGATAATATCCACACGTCTACACTACTTTTATCATTTTCGAATCAAAAATCTATTGATTAGATTTATGATAGACTTTTGAAACTACAAGAAGATAAGGAGGACTTTTACAAAAAAGTAATAGAGATTTTTGTCCAGAGGGATAGGCACATGGACTTTATCTTCAAGTCAAGGTAAGACTGCAATTTTATTGAGAATGGGATCTTACTAAGAGAGAACAATTCAATATTTAAATGATAAAATTACATGTTTTGGGTATCCTTTTGTTGAACTGTCCGTTTAAAATTAATCGAAGCATCAGACTAAAGAGGCTTTTGAAAATAATATTATATTTTGATTTAGGTCAAAATATAATATTTGTGAACCTGAAGAGTCAGTGCCTCAGCAGCCATGAACCTCTCTGCAGGAGCTTATATACACATCTAAGTTGTTGGTGCCCCACCACTTTTGTACATATAGAAACGCCACTGTAAACACCCATATGAAAACGATCGGGTTACATTTTATTAATTCTCTCTCTCTCTCTCTCTCTCTCTTTCTTCCATCTGGTGTCAGACAGACTCAGTGGTAAGGCCACAGCTGTTCCTCACAGCACAAAGCTGTATTTTACAAATGTCACATTTCCATGTGCGAAGACAGACCTCATGAGTCTGAGGGGATGAAGTTACAGTTGTAGTTTCTGTTAAACATTGAATATCTCAAATGATCTCATTTAGTTGATCAATGCGGACTTTATCAGCAGAAAATGAATCAGCAACTAAGTAAGTCAAGCAGAGATGACGCGTGGCTCACAGTCAAAGGAATGACTGAGTAATGATAAAGCACACAGTGGTGTGAAGGGGTGTTCATATATGGATATTATCCCGCTGAATTAAAAAATAAACATTGTATACGTTTGTTTGCCACTGATTTAATATTTCTGCAATATTCTAAAACCAAAGAAAACATTTCATTGCTTTTTGTGGAGCCTTTGTGATGCTAGTGTCCCGGTCAGCTACACATGTCATCACGACTAATCTCTTAGCACGATGAAAGCAATGATTGGATGCAGCCCGTCCGGAGTAATGAGCTCTCCTCCAACGTGCCGCTCTGCTGGCGGTCACAGCTTCCTCTCTCTGAGTAGTCTTTGTGTTGCACATGTCTGCCAGTGTTAGAAGCAGATTACTAAAAGTAAACTAAAAGAAGGAAACGTGTGAGGGAAGTGACTGACCAGTGAAGGTGAAGATAAAGACACAGATGGAGATGACCCATGACACCCGGCTGTTGCTCTCTCCAAACTCCTCCATCAGATCCTGGAGGAAGACACCCAGGCTCTTCAGGGCCCCATAGGTGCAGACCTCCACCAGGAAGAAGGCCAGGGCCACAGCCCAGCCCCAGCCGCCATCAGGTACCTCTGGGTAAACATTTGCAGCCAAACAGCGCTGGAAAGAGGGCCCCTTCATGGCAACAGCACGCCACCTGGAGGAAGAAACACAGATGACATCAGTCACCTCATTTTAAACCTCATTCCCGCACCTCTCTTTATTTTCTCTCATATTTGTATGTGTATTTTACTGAGTTTGAATAGTTCATTTTGAAAGGGGTTGTACTTTGTCTTTAACCAATTATTAGCAACATGATAAATACACAGCATGACAATTACAATTAATTAAACATCACCGTTGAAGAGTACTTTTTACAACTTTCCTCAAAAAGTGGAAAGCCAAGTGTATTCATGGGATCAAGCTTCCCCTCGGCCAACTCTGAATTCTAAGAAAAACGTTTTGCATGGGAAACTCGACTTCAGGAAACAAAACATCAGCTGGGTCAACAAAACACTGGGCTATCTCCTCCCACAAAGTCACTCACACACACACACGCGCGCGCACACACACACACGCGCGCACACACACACGCACGCACACACATTAGTTGAGGGTAAATCAAATGTGTTATAGTTATTGCAGGCACAGGAAGCGATGTGTTCCTCTGAAATATGAACAGGTTTTAGATATAAGTCACATACTTGTATCTATTGACCATAATTCAAGTTCAAATACTTTTCTTGGCATCAGCCGTATCTCTGTACAGCTTAGATTTGAACTAAATGACATACAGTTGAGAACACGTATGGAAAAGGTGAACAGGCATCTATAATAATGTGGTCACGCCTATGTGAGAGCATGTGGAACGGACTGTCCTGTCTGTGATGTTCCACACTGTTCTTGACAATGTGATCCCGCAGTGCAGAGGAGCAGGAGTGATGTCAGTGTGCCGCAGCAGCCTCACCGACCGCTGACATAACACGAAGAGTAGTCCACATTTACATAAGCCATTTTTTCAGGTGATTAATACGCATATATTCATAAGATATATTGGCGTGTCAATTAAAGCCTGTGTTCTGGATCTTTATTGTCTACTGCCTATTGCCCACTGGAATGCCATCCTTAAGCAGGCGGGACAGCTGCCCGCTGCCGGCGGCTCGGTGAGCGGAGCACACAGCATTCTCAGCTGCCATGATAACATCTTCATTTGACTTACCGACAGGTGACAAGAGAAGTTAGAAAAGCAGCCTTCTGGTGAAACAAGGCCGCGTTTCCTATCTTGTCGTCATTTCATTGTCACGTTGCTACCTATTTAAGCAAGTAATAGGCTAATTGAAGGCAAATAGAAAAGCTGGTATTGTTTTGGTTTATTTTCGCTCTACAGCCGCATCTATCTCCTGTGAGTCTTGCTCCGCCTGTGTTGGCAGTCCTTTACCGGCTCAAGCCAGTATTCAAACGGGGGCGCGCAACCTCCCCGGCTTCATGAACGCGCAGGGCGTTCCTCTTGGTGAGATATACACGGGAAGTCCTTCTGCGGCGCGAGGACAGACTGTACATGTAAAGAGCGCGAGCTACATTAACAAATGCAGAACTGTTCTGATGCTGCGTTTAGGTGATGGTGAAAAAACATCAGGACTGAAGAGTTAACTACCTCAACGACATGTCCTCAATCACAAATAGTCTGGAATTGTAAAAATGGTCCCAAGATAACATTTGATGGGAAAAGTTTTTATCGCACATTTAAATTGAAATGTATGTCGTTTTTTTGGACTCCTCAAGAAATTCCGAGAATATGAACCTTACAAATAACTAATCTACGGCGTGTACGTGAATACAACTCCAAAGCAAACGCGTAATCAGGGCGCGCAGATGTGTTGAACGGGTTTGGTTTATTCCAGTTGAGAGGCAGCATCCGGTCCACCGTTCGGGTTCTCTGTGTGTGTGTGTGTGTGTGTGTGTGTGTGTGTGTGTGTGTGTGTGTGTGTGTGTGTGTGTGTGTGTGTGTGTGCGTGCGCGTGCGTGTACGTGTGTGTTTCTCAATCGCGAGTGAAGCTGCTGCAGAGCCACTATTTCAAGCATACTACGTCATCGTGTGCCGCCGAAGTATACTGTTCCAATCTCCAGCATACTTGGAAATCTACCGAGCCCGGCGTACTTCGTTAGGAGAAATTTCGAGGCTGCACTTGAGAGGCTTCTCAATACTCAAATTTCCCCTCCTCGACTCCCCTCCTCGACTCCCCTCCTCGAGACTTAGACCCGCCCACAGGAGATGCGAGCGGAGGACCGAGGAGGGGAACCGAGGAGAGAGGAGGGGAAGCAGCAGACGTTTAAAGAAATGAGAACTCCTCTCCTCTGAGCGGTCATATTAAAGCGACGTCCGTTCATTATGACGTGGCAACAGCTGCATCAGCTGTCGAGTGTTTTGTCATATTTTATAATCTCTGTTAGATCAGCTGAACATTGTTCCCCCACATATTTTATTTGAATTCATTGAGAGTGCGGTATAATGAGACAATAACAGGCTACAGATGCGGACACACACACACAAATATATTTATATAAATATATACAATTTAAAGTATGAGAGCACTCTCATAATAACGTAACACAGTCAGAGACTGGATATACCCCCCCCCCCCCATCTCTCTCTGGTCGCTGAAATGGGGAATTGAAATTACGGGCCAAAAGTTGTATTTGCAAGTATTAAAAGTAAGGACATCAAACCAACTGAGACCCGTCTGTCCGCGGCATCTGCGCACTGTACAACACACACCTACACACTGTACAACACACACCTACATACTGTACCACACACACCTACAGCTGCTAAAGCATAATCAGGCTACAGCCGTTGTGTATTTTATTATGTGAAGCACTAAATGGTTTTAGAAAAATATGGACTCTTTGTAGATATCTACTAAACTAAAGCAAATAAAGAGAGTAGGCCTGTTATACTGAGTGATATATATTTTACACACTGCTCTGCTTTCTGCAGGACCTCACAGCTGTTCTCACTGTAAACATCGCGTTGCGATGAGAGCAGGTTCTCAAATAATATCCAGGGGATGCATGCAGAGCTGTCATTGGCTGAGATAAGTCCGGCCGTGCGTCACGCCTCCACCGTTCCCGGAAATGCATCCGCGGAGGAGCCGTGGAGGAACCATCAGTGTATCCTCGGTTATAGCTCCTCCAGAGAGCCTCCTCGATGCTCGATCCTCGGTGTGCATTTAGAGAAATGAGACGTCCTTCAAAATGGCGCGCTGAAATTCATTTCCGGGTCACTACCGGAGGACCGAGGAGTCGAGGAGTCGAGGAGGGGAAATTTGAGTATTGAGAAGCCTCTATTGTCACTGTCACTACCCGATCCGTCCCCCTGCCCGATCTGTACTGCGCCTGTGCGAGATGGTGCGCCATATTGGACAATTCCGGACGGCAACCCAAGGCCCTTTCTCATTTCTCTAACTCCCCTCCTCGAGACGTAGTTCCGCCCACAGGAGATGCGAGCGGAGGAGCCGAGGAGCCGAGGAGGGGAACCGAGGAGAGAGGAGGGGAAGCAGCAGGCGGTTAGAGAAATGAGAACTCATTTTAAAGAGACGTCCATTAATGATGACAGGAGGCACAGCAGCCCTCTATCTGATGGACAGATGTGTTCATGACGACTTATATATTTACTTTTTATTAATTCACAGTGCGGTATAATGAGACACACACACATATATATTTATATAAATAATATATACAATTTCAGAATCAAACAGAGCACTCTCATAATAACGTAACACCATCAGAGACTCGATATAATATCGTTTTACTGCCATCCCACGGAGCTGTAATAATGGATACATTGCACATGTTTGCTGTAATTCATTATTATACTACATGGGCTGTATGATTACATCTTGTACCGTAAATGTTGTATTAAATAAAGTTAATATTACCGACGTTAGATTAACGTCCCTGTAGCTTCTTATTGCACTAAGAAGCTTATTGCACTGTGTGTGTGTATATATATATATATATATACATATATATATATATACCACCCACACCAACACCACACACACACACACACACACACACACACACACACACACACACACACACACACACACACACACACACACACACACACACACACACACACACACACACACACACACACACACACACACACACACACACACACACACACATATATATATTAAGTCCCCAAACAAATCCTCCTTAATTGATCTAATTTTAACAAATGTTCCACATAAATACTCATCTGTGGGAGTAGTTGCTAATGATGTGAGTGATCACTGTGTTGTAGCCACAATTAGGGACACTAAGGTCCAAAAGGTTAAACCACGTGTCATCACAAAGAGAGACAAAAAACACTTTGTGGAGCAGGGTTTTGTGCATGATCTGTTTGATTTTGATTGGGGTAGAATCAATCTGTGTGCTGATGTAGAAACTGCATGGTCTTATTTTTATCTTGGTTTTATGAAAATTATAGATAGACATGCACCCCTGCGTACATTTAGAGTGAAGGGACGAAACAATCCCTGGTTTTCTGCTGAGCTGTCCAGTCTCCTTCATGAGAGAAATAATGCTTGGGCTAAGGCTAGGAAATCAGGCTCAGAGGTAGTTTTAGTTTTAGGCAGCTAAGAAATAGCTTCACATCTCAAATAAAAAGTGCTAAATCAAAGTACTATTTGTCGGTTACCACAGAAAACCTGAATAACCCTAGGAAATTTTGGAAAGCCATAAAATCGATTTCCACTGGTGATATCCCAAATGAGCTACCTCCGTGCCTTACCACAGCATCTGGCATTATATCAGACAGGGCTACTATGCTACATTGCTTTAAAGGAATGGTATGCTCATGACACTCATTTTTTAAAAATTATCATCCGATAAAACAGACCAGTCTCTGCCAGTCTCTCTCTCTCTTTTTTTTTTTAATCCGATGACATTATCAGTGATTTTAAACTGATTATATACCGAAATAACATCAACACTGTGGGCGCCGCCATTTTCCGGACGTGACGTAATCCATGCGTTTGGTTTTCGAAGACACGTTGATCTCCATGTTATTTACTGTAGTTTCTCTATTCAAATATGCCTCACTGTATCGCAAAATATTGCCATAATTCGGATAGGAACAATCCACGGAATGCTCGGTTCCATCTGTTGCCAAAAGGTAAGCGTAAGAAGTACATTCGGAGGCAGTGGCTAGCGAAATGTGGCCGGCCCGAACCGAGAGATTCACAGGCTCATGTATGCAGCGAACATTTCACATTTCCGGACGACTACTCTGAGAGTATGATCAAACATAACATGGATTTAAAGAACAACCATTACTCAATGGAGATGCAGTACCATCGGTCTTTCTGGTGTCATCATCGACCAGGACACCAGTTCGGCCAGTAGAGAAATCGCCCTCTGCAAGTGTGAAGCGACGGAGGAGCAGAAGTAGTGCTCGGAGTAAGAATAAGGTATGTTATAGCGCATTTCCATTGCAGCGGCTAGCCCCGTTTTAACGTCCTTTAGCGTCCAGGCCAGGACAGTTTTTGGTGGCCTTTCCATATAGCGTAGTACCGGCTAGTGTGTATTTTACCCCAGTTTTTTCCGGCCCCATAAAATCGTGATTCTATGGCCAGGGACAACGAAGCTGAGTATGCTAAACTAGAGAGGGAATCGCTAGCAAGGGTGGTACTACATGCATACATATAGTATCTTTTTTTTTTTTATAAATATGTTTATTGATTTTCAGTTTACAAAAAATCACCTAGGACGAAGACATAGAGCCAAAAGCAATACATATATACACAGGACAACTACTTTACATTAAAGAAAAGTAGCAACACTAAATTAAATTGGTACATACCACAAGGGCACTCTAATACATCTGCAATCATCGAGTTTTCCAGCAATAGGACCGTATTTCTACAGAGGATATCACAGTCATTTACATTTTACCATATTGTAGCACATTATAGAATTATCGCATTATCCTGCCCCAGTTTCGTTCATAAATTGAGATAGGTCGTTGTTCTTGGTGTACTCTATAAAACATCCCCAGACCTTCTGGAACAGTTCTTGTTTGTCTTTAAGAATGTAAGTGATTTTTTCTAAAGGCAGACATAAAGAAAGTTCCCTAAACCACTGTGCAATACTAGGTTTGCCCAGCTTTTTCCATGTTAAGGCAATCACTCTTTTTGCTTGGAGTAAACATATATCTAAAAAACTTGTTTATAACGTTGTATGTTATGTCCATCCGGATATAGGCCAAGTAGGAACATTTTTGGTTCCAGCTTTAAGCTGATCGCCAAAATATTCTGTACTGTTACCCTAACCTCTTCCCAGAATTCCTTTATTCTTGGACACAACCATATACAATGAAACAGTGTGCCTTTTCCTTCCCCACATCTGGTGCACGTGTCTGGGATATTAGCGTTACATTTATTCAATTTTTCTGGTGTAATGTACACTCTCATTAGCCACTTGTATTGCAGAAGCTTTAGACGCGTATTACCCGTCTGTGTTTGGGCCACCTTACAAGCTGTGCTCCACTGTTCCAATGTTAGATTTTCCTGTAAGTCATTTTTCCAAGCATTGAGTCTAGAGTTCGAGGATTCTGAGGAGAACGCCAGCAGGAGATCATAGAATTCAGATATGATGCCCTTCCCAAAGGGGTTTTTAATTAAAACTTTCTCGGGGCCAGCATGAGTCGGTCCTGGTTCGCTCCTACAAAGCTCCTGAGTTGCAAGTATTTAAAAAAATGTTTACGAGGAATTTCGTGTTTACTGACAAGTTCCTCAAATGATAAAAAATAAAAAAAATGTCTTTTAACTGTCCCACCCCCTTTTCCGCCCATAGTCTAAAACCTCCATCGGCATTCCCTGGCACAAAAAGAGTATTTCCCCATATTGGGCTGAACCCGGAGAGAGAAGAGGGTTCGTTCATATATTTTTTAACCTCCTGCCAAACATCAATCATATTTTTAACTATAGGGTTAGTTGTAGTTTTTTTAAGGTTTTTAGGGTTGTCAGAGTATAAAAAAGTAGGAAGTGGGAGCTTTAAGGAGCAAGACTCAACATCCCTCCATGCCGGAGGCCTCTCCTCTGTGTAGTAAAACATCAATGTCCTCAGCTGAGCTGCCCAGTAGTACCACAACATGTTAGGGAACTGTAATCCTCCTCTATCATAAGGCAAGTACAAAAGAGATAAACGGAGCCTGGGGCGTCTGTTATTCCATATAAAATTACTAAACATTTTCTTCATTCTCGGAAAAAAATCTGGTGGGGGTGGCAGGGGGATGTTTTGAAATAAATATAAAAGCTTGGGGAGAACATTCATCTTGAGTATATTAATTCTACCCATTAGAGAGATCGGAAGGTTTGACCATCTATCAACTGATTTGGAAATAGACTCTATAATCGGATTATAGTTAGAGTTCACAATATCTTCCAATTTGGGGACAATCTGAATACCCAAGTAAGTGAAAGTATTTACTGTTCTAAAATGACCAGCATGTTTGGGTGGGTTAGACCTTTCCTCCGAGTTAAGGAGCATGATGGAGGATTTTGAATTATTTACTTTGTAACCCGATATTTGGCTGAACCCTTTAATCAGATCCATAAGAGCCGGTATAGAGTTCTCCAGATTTCTAAGGAAGAGAATCACGTCATCAGCGTAAAGAGCTATTCGATGGTCAAACCCTCTCACATGTATGCCTGAAATCATTGTGTGCTCTCTCACAGCAATAGCAAATGGTTCAATTGCGATTAAGAAAAGAAGGGGGGATAGAGGACAACCTTGTCTACAGCCCCTACCGATCCTTATCGGCTTTGATATGATATTATTTGTAATTATTTCTGCATACGGGTCGTTGTATAAAAGTTTTACCCAATTACAAAACTTCTCCCCAAAGCGGACAAGAAGTTCAAACAAATAGGACCATTCCACCCTGTCAAAAGCTTTCTCAGCGTCTAATGCCAAGAGAGCTGTATCCGGCGCCCCCCTTTGGTCATGTAGAATGTTCAAAACCCGTCTCACATTGTGAAATCCCTGACGGCCAACCATGAACCCATTTTGATCCTCTTTTATAATTTCAGGCAGCAGGCCTTCCAGTCTCCTTGCCAAGATCTTACAAAGTATCTTCAAGTCTGAGTTTAGGAGGCTTATAGGGCGCATATTTTCGCACTTGTCATTTGATTTCCCAGGTTTTGGCAGAAGTGTGATCAGCGCCCCTCTCAAGGTGGGAGGAAGTATTCCATTTTGAATAGATTCAATAAACATTTCCAAAAGGGGTGCCTTTAATTTCGCTTCAAATTTTTTATAGATATCGATGGGCAGGCCATCCGGTCCTGCTGCTTTCCCCGATTTCATGCTCTTCACTGCCTCGGAAATCTCCTCCAAAGACACTACATTCTCTAATTTCAAACTTTCCTCATCCGATAATTTGGGAATCGTGAGGCTATCTAAGAATGGACTCTGGAGCATTGTCCCCTCGTCTATTTCAGAGCTGTATAATCTTTCATCATAATCCCTGAAAGCCCCATTTATTGCCACAGGGTCTGCAACGGTCTCCCCCTTGTTCAGCACAGTGATAGTCCTTTCAATTTGAAGTTGTTTTATACGCCATGCCAGGATTTTACCTGACTTTTCCCCTTGATCGAAGATGGATTGTTTAAGCTTCAGTAAGTTAGCTGCTGCTTTAGAGGCTGACATTTCATTATATTGTGCTCTTAATAGTAACAGTTCTTGGTGTAATTTAGGACAGGGATTTCTAAAATAGGTGTTTTCCATGGCTTTAATTTTGGACTCTAATAATAGTATTTTTTGTTTGGCTTTTTTAGATTTGGAGCTCGTAAAGTTAATAATCTGACCCCTAATATAAGCCTTAAACGCTTCCCACCTAGTACTTGCAGAAGTTTCAGAGGTGTTAAGCGTAAAGTATAGATCAATTTGTTTTCCCAGAAATGCTATTAGGTCTGAGTCCTGTAACCATTTGTGCTGGAATTTCCATTTGGGGGGATCCCTCAACAGCCCTGGGTCTACATACACAATACTATTCGGGGCATGATCCGAAATCAGAATGCTGTCATACATACAATCTTTAACTTTGCATACCAAACTTGCAGAAACTAAAAAGTAATCAATTCGGGAATATGTTTTATGCGTATTAGAAAAACAGGAATACATTGACAATCCAGGGTATCTGTCCCTCCATATGTCCCTCAAATGTAGCTCTTTAATGGACTGGTGAATAATTTTCCTACTTTTGTTATGAGTCTTGTCTATATGTGAAGCTCTATCCTTAACAGGGTCTAGAGTACAGTTAAAGTCTCCAGCTATAATGTATTGACCTTCGAGAGATGCCAAGATAAAGAACAAGTCATTGAAAAAATGTGTGTCGTCCTTATTTGGTGCATAAATATTAACCAGATTAAGACGTTCTGTGTACAGAGTACCCTGAATTATCAAATACCTTCCCATTTTATCTGCGATTACCTTTGTGACATTTAATGGAATGGACCTATGTATAAGAGTCATGACCCCTCTCGCCTGGGTAGTAAAAGGAGCTGAAAATACCTCGCCCCGCCATCTCCTCCTTATTCTGATGTCTTCATTCAAGACCAGGTGCGTTTCTTGGAGAAAAATTATTTTGGATTGTAAATCCGTTAACCTTCCCATGACCTGCTTCACCTTTTTAATCTTTTGCATCCCTCTACAATTCCAGGATGTAAATTTAATTTCTAGTCCGCTGGTCATAACTATCCACTCCAAATGGACTTTTCATGTAGCAACATATTAGAGTACCCCTAAACAACAGTAACACAAATAATAACAACATATACAACATGGATGCTTCTAAGTGCATCAGCCCCAAAACACATACCCCAAAGCCCATAACCCAGGCTTCTTCCCCCCTCCTTACTGTACACTCCAGTATAGCTTGATACCACTCCACACTTGGTGAGGAGTAGTCTAACAACGCCATCCACCCTAACGTGTAATCTTTCCCTCCTGTATTTCAGGTATAACCAAACTCTTTTCCTTTTCTTTTTTTTCTTTATTCAAAACATTGCACAATTGAGCAGAGATGTCAAGGCACATCTAAGATTGTCCAAAAAACTAAATTATAAGTGTTCATGTTTATGCCTTAGAACAGAGTAAGGAGGGATGTAAACGCCACTCTGAATCACAGGACACCAAGTTGTCACAAGTATATGCTAACGGCTACCTGCATTGAGGTGAGGCAAAAACAAAGAGATATCACAGAGTAGCTTAGCCTTTAGCTATCTGTAGCGTTAGCCCCCAGTCTGGGAGCTCCGCTGGTGTCCTTTCCCACATGAACTATAGCATATCAATAAATCCGTATTACATGTATATCAAGGCACAAGTTTGTAAAAAAATAATATAGAAATATTCAGTATTTTAGCGATTACCTTGCTCAACTCAAATCAGAACGTAGCAGCTAAGAGAGGGTGGCCATTTTTAAATGCCCCGTTCCTTGTAGCTCGTGCTAACAGGAGCTATGCTGGCAAGCTAGCCATTTCTTTGGCCTCATAGCCCTGTTCGACCCGGTATCTCCTCCTCGGTTCGCCTGATAAAGGCCTCTACGTCCGCTGGAGTCTCGAAAGTTTGAGTTTTGTCTTTATATGTCACCAGCAATTTGGCAGGAAGAAGCATGCCGTATCGAATCCCCATGGTGCGAAGTTTCTGCCTCACGGCGTCGAATTCCTTCTGTTTCTTATGTATCCCAGCCGCCAGGTCTGGGTAGAACCGGACCGGCCTGTCTTTGTAGAATAGTTGTTTTTTAGCTCTAACCGCTTTCATCACCGTCATCTTGTCTCTGTCATTCAGGAATTTCACGATCAATGTCCTCGGAGGGGCATTTGGATCGCTTCTCTGACCAATTCTGTGTGCGCGTACCAGGGTTAGCTTCGAGTTTAGCGAGGGGATATCAAGGGCCTCCGGGATCCACTTTTCCAGGAATAAGCAGGCGTCGTCGCCTTCCGCTTTTTCCGGCATATTTACCAGCCTTAGGTTAGAACTTCTGGACCTTGCTTCCAAGTCGATAACTTTGTCCTCCATGACTTTGTTTTTACTCTCGAGACTCTGTACCTTAGCCTGTAGGTGGATGATGGTGTCCTCTGTGCCAGAAATGCGCAGCTCCGCATTGTCAACACGTTCCATACATTCTCCAACCTCCTTCCTCATTCCAGCAATTGCAGCCAATACTCCATCCTGTCTGATGGAGAAGTCTGTTTTTAGGTCTTTGATAGCCTCGAGAATTGGCAAGTTTCTAGTTATTTCATCTTCGGCGTTCCCAGCATTCCCATCTGCCATTGTGATAGCATTAACTGTAGGTTCTTCACCCTGTATGGGCGGGCCAAAATCTATTTTAGATTGGGCTTTTCCTTTTCCGCGACCTCTAACGGATTTTTTTGGGGGCATCAGGGTCTTCTTTAGCTACTATATTGTTCAGTTTGTTGGTTTTATATCAGGATTAGTGAGATTGTGCGGAGGAGAAAGAAACACGTCTGTCTAGCGCGCCGCCATCTTGGGAGCTCCCTACATATAGTATCTTATATCATCTTCCCATTATACACACATGCATTTCCAAACATTTGGACTACCTATGTTGCAAATGTATTATCTTTTCAATGTACACACGGCATCTACTGCACGTCTGTCCGTCCTGGGAGAGGGATCCCTCCTCTGTTGCTCTCCCTGAGGTTTCTCCCATGTTCCCTTTAAACTGTGGGTTTTCTCCGGAAGTTTTTCCTTGTACGATGTGAGGGACTAAGGACAGAGGGTGTCGTATTGTCATACTGATATGTATGGCTGAATTCCCCCATCCAATCTCTTCACATTGGTCAAAACTTGTTCCTCTGCTGACGAGTCCGAACTGAAATACTCCACCATGTTTCCGTGTGTTGACAAAGTGAACGCATGGATGACGTCACGACCATCACGTGACTACTGAAAATGACAAACATGGCGGCGGCCAGACGGAATATACAGGTCTTGATCAAAAAGAGCTATAAAATCATTATTTACCGGGGAATATGGCTGATTTCTTCAGGGTATGGTTTAAACATAACGTTTCACTAAATACTGAAGTTTTGATTAATTATCTAATGAGTGGACCATTCCTTTAATGAGCATTTTGTGTCTTATGGCTCTCTGTTTGGCTGTGTGGC
Source organism: Pseudochaenichthys georgianus (assembly GCF_902827115.2). Lineage (NCBI taxonomy): Eukaryota > Metazoa > Chordata > Actinopteri > Perciformes > Channichthyidae > Pseudochaenichthys > Pseudochaenichthys georgianus. Next base: position 71,933 of record NC_047510.2, read on the forward strand.
TCCTGTGAACGCTCCAATCCTTGACTCTGAACAATGTGGTCTGGAAAACCCTTTCAGTTTTACTCCTTTAACTGTTGGTATTGTTCATGAAGCATTATCCAAGTTAGATCCTAAGAAACCGGCTGGCCCGGACAACGTAGAACCTTTCTTTTTAAAGATAGCTGCAGATTTTATTGCTCCACCTCTCACTACTCTTTTTAACCTCTCCCTCAGCACGAACACAATTCCAAAAGTATGGAAGTCTGCTTATGTCTTGCCTTTACTGAAAGGAGGGGAGGCAACTATTTTAAATAACTATAGGCCAATCTCTAAATTGTCAGTTCTGGCTAAGGTTCTTGAACGCTTAGTGAGTGAACAAGTAAAGGAGTTTTTATGTATAAATGATATCCTGTCTAAACATCAGTCAGGATTCAGAAAGAAACATAGCACCATCACTGCCACGATGAAAGTGGTAAATGACATTACTACTATTTTAGATAATAAGCAGAGTTGTGCAGCTCTGTTTATTGACCTTTCCAAAGCGTTTGACACCGTTGATCATTGCATTTTAAAGCAGAGGCTACTCAGTATAGGCATATCCAGCCATGCAGTGGGTGGTTTGTGAACTACCTCTCTGAAAGGTCCCAATGTGTTCATTTTGATGGACTGTCTTCTGAGTGGTTAAACATTTCTAATGGTGTTCCTCAAGGCTCTGTTTCAGGACCACTTTTATTCTCCATATATATTAACAGCGTAGGTGATAATGTGGATGAAGCTACTTTACATTTGTATGCGGACGATACCGTGATGTACTGTGCAGGTCCCTCCATTCAGGAGGCTGGTGTTAAATTACAGGCTGTTTTTAACACTATTCAGACTCAGCTCTCTGAATTAAAGCTTCTTTTAAATGTTGAGAAAACCAAGGTAATGCTCTTTTCAAAAGCTAAAAAGACACCAGAGCCTGTTTTAGATATTGTAACTAAGCAAGGAACAAAACTTGAAGTGGTTACCTGTTACAAATACCTGGGTATCTGGCTTGATGATTGTCTCTCTTTTAAACTTCATGTCAATAACCTGCTTAAAATACTGAGGGTTAGGCTAGGTTTCTTCTACAGGAACAAGTCCTGTTTCTCGCTGGAGGCCAGGAAAAGGCTAGTCACTGTGACCTTTTTACCTGTGCTGGACTATGGTGATCTGTTGTATATGAATGCACCTGCCAATTACCTGAGCAAATTGGATGCTGCGTATCACAGTGCTCTGAGATTTGTCACTAATTGTAAAGCGCTTACACATCACTGTACACTGTATACCAAGGCAGGTTTACCATCACTCTCTGTACGGAGGCTCAGTCACTGGTACACGTTTATCTATAAAGCTTTGTTGGGTAAACTCCCGTATTATATCTGCTCTCTGATAACACAGAGAGTTGCAAGCAGCTATTGTCTGAGGTCACATGATGTAGTCTTGTTAGATGTGCCAAGAGCAAGGACTGTCTTAGGTAAGACAGCTTTTATGTGCGCAGCTTTTATTAGGGCTGTCAAACGATTACAATTTTTAATCAGATTAATCACAGCTTAAAAATTAATTAATCATGATTAATCACCATTCGAACTATGTCCAAAATATGCCATTTATTTATGTATATTGTTGTGGGAATGGAAAGATAAATGAAAGAAGGCGGATATATCCATTTAACATACAGTATCTATATTTATTATAACATTTTTCTGCGTGTCAAAATGAAAAACAGCCCACACACCTATCAATCATCAAACCGTGGGGTCTTAATTCATTACGTGTTGATTTCTATCAACGGGGGAGTACTTCAGGAAAGTCGACAGGGGGGCGGGCTAGTGGAGTACTTCGTGACCACAGAGTGTGAACGTTGTGATCAGCTGTTTTAGCGCAGTTCTCCAGTGAAGGGGGGGGGGGGGGCTGCAGTCGAATAGTCCATTTAGCTTAGGAACCTTCCTAACCGAGTGAAATGACCCGGAAGTCCCTCAGTGGCAGCCATGATAAGTGCCGTTCGAATTCTCTAGAATGATAGGAAAGGAGGTTACCCCTCCGTGACGGAGTGAACTCCGTCTGTAGCCTCACTCGCAGCTCAACGAGGCTCCTCCTGTCAGATGGAGGGAGTAAACACAGCAGCAAGCTTTGGGACGGCCTCGCCTCTCTCCGGCAGAAACAGGAAATGCCGTAACTGTATCTAACAACGGTTTCAAATCAGCATCTCTTAGACAAAAAGTTTAAATGAATAACTCAAATAAAACTCCAAACATCTTTCATTGTGTTTCAAAGCTCTTTTAGTTTTAAACCTGATGTTTATAAGCTTCTTAGTTTTGCAACGGTCTGTAAATATACACAACTTTATGATAAAATGCACACATTTACCTTTTCTAGACTAAACGCAGGTTTGATCCTAAGTTAAAAACATATGAGGTTATCATGAGGTTGTTAACATCGCAGTTTGTCAGTGGATGTTTGCTGGAACTACTTGTAAACAGCGTGTTTCCTGACAGACACACACAGCGTGACTCCGGTCAGGCTGAGACCGGTCTCAAGTCAGCACCGCTGCAGACTCGCTGTTTGAGGGCTCGATAGCCCACTCCCCCTCCACACTCGTTGCTTTGGAACAGCCCTTAATATGGCGGACCCTCCGCGTGAACGCGCAAACGGAGGGGTAGGGTGTGGTTTGGGAATGGGCCATAACCTCCTTTAGCTTAGGAACCACTGGACCTCCCTAACCGAAAGGAGAGGAGAAAATGCTGCCCCACAATGCCTTGCAGCCGCAGCATTTGACGTCACACAACAACACACTCTCACTCCCTAAGCGTCCAATAGCGGCGTTTGGTCAGTGTCTGTGGCGTCCAATTGTGACGCTCCTTGGCTCCTTCAGCGTCATAAAGGGACACAAATAGCTTTCAACTGATTGCAATGTATTCCTATCTGCGTCGGGATTTGACGCTCATGGAAGCACGGCATTCGTTTGTGTCAGCTGCCCTTAAAGGCAATGTGAGCGTCCATTCTCATTGGATGGAGAATTGTACACCCGGATGTAAGTATTCCTCTTACTGTCGATTGATTTTACAGTGATATCTGCACTACTCATCGACTAAAAAACACCAGATTATCCTTGTTAATTACACAACATTGATTGGTTTAAATTGTGTGCAATGCTTTTGTATTTTTCCCCTTCGATTCGGAGAAACAAATATTTGTTCTGAGTAAAGGATGGCAGTAGACACTACACTACCCAGAATCCCCAGCTATCGTTTGGACTACACCAGGGGTCTGCAACCTTTTTGACCAAAAGAGCCATTTCGCTTCTTTTTCCCAAACATTTTTTTGTCTGGAGCCGCAAAACATATTTCATAGTTTTTTATTGTTATATCAGACAAAAACTACAGTGTTTTGCATTTATTAGGCTATTTATTACATGATATAAAACTGTTAACCTCTAATAAGAAACAAAGAACTCTTATAAGGAGAATTCAAAATACTACACAGGCCTACTTTAAAATAAATTAAACACAGCACTTGGGGAGTCCTCTGCACATTTGAAGGGAAAAAAAATATTATTAAAATGGGCCCACTTTGAAATAAATATATATATAGCTGCACCCTAAAAAGAGTTAAAGGTAGGGTAGGTAAGAATGGAGAAACCAGCTTGAGTGCGCTAGAATTTGAAAATACACAACCGGAAAATACACAACCTCTTCCTTCAGACTTTCTTACAGAGCCCCTCCTCCAACACACACGAACGCGCACATGACCAATGAGGGCACGAGATAAGTTTGTGCACAGATGGAAGGCTGACAGGCAGGTAGACCATCCAGTTATTTTAGCCGGGCTGAGGCAGATGATTGGTCGTGCTTTTTACAGTGCTACGGCTTCCACAGATTAATTTTTGTATGTATTTATTGTCAAAGCATTTAATATATTCATTGCTATCGGGACCTTAAGAGCATTCCATGGAATATAACAACAAGTGTTTTCTGAAATAAATTACATACCCCATTGAATTATGACTGACGATCGTCAGCTGTCTTCCTCTCCCTCGTAAAGGCTGCACCATCGTTGACAACTTCTCTCTACATATCAAACATACCGGTAAACCAGCATCGTTTGCTGTGAAAGCAGATAACTCTGTCCACGCAGAACTAAATCCTGTGTTCCTCCGGTACTTTTCATAGTTCGCTCATCGATAGGGTGACCAGATCCCAACAAACCAAATGTGGGACAAGGAGTATGGTTGTGTGGGACAATGTGGGACACCCTCTCAACAGCACCCCCCAACCCCCGGAAAAAAAAACGTAGCAAATATATAACAACTGAGCAGAAAGTGAAGTCAAAATGCAGTTGTTTAATAAAGAAAAGTAAACTAAGGCTGCAGGCATTATTCACTGCAAGTGTTTAGAAATGCATCTATTTAATTCAACTAGTGTATTACCTGTACAAGTAGGCACAACATAACTTAATAGATAAAATAAAACCAACACTGGCCAGGAGGGAACAGAAACATAATAATACATAAAATAAAATAGCTTTCAGTTGTGTCCATCACAGCAACAGAAGGTGGGCCCCCACACAGTGTGTGGGCTATTTTGTCACCTAGAACCACTGGTGTCTTTGACTCTGTCAAACAACTCTCCACAGAGGCAGGGACCAGCACATCTGTTATTATGGACGCTGCTTTTGTACGACCACATGACATTTTCTTTACTATCTCAGAGTCTGGAAAAATGGTCGGCGCTAGCTTGTTACCAGTCATTTGACCGGTATGAATGGGAGTGTTGCACTGTGTGGTAAACACTGGTTATTTCTGCTGCTGTTTGTCTGAGTGACCATCATGTTTTGGTTTGAGTAGGAATGTCTCCATAGAGTGGGATGTCTCTTTTTGAGCGACACGTTTCTTGTGAGAATCGCATTCTCTGTGTCTTTTGACGTCGTATTCACTGCCATGTGAAATTTAAAAATTACTCTTGCAAAGATTGCAAAAAACTCTCTGAGAGTCGCCCTGCACTGGCTTCACCCACGGGTAAGTGTCTTCCCAGTCTTTGTTGTATGTGCATATTCTTTTCTTCTTAGCTGTAGTTTCAGTTTCCTCCATTTTCCATAACCTGCTGCGTCGCCTGCGTTCGTTGTTGTTGTTGTTGGGCGGGGTGGGGGGTGAGGGGGGGGGGGGGGGTGTGAGTGAGTTACTCTCATTGGTTAACACTTGACCAGCACCCGCCGTGTGTTACAGTTTGATTGACAGCAAACACAGCCCCCTGATGATAGCCTTCCCTGCTTTCTCAACAGCCATTGGATGAATCTGATTTTAAAGAAAAGCGTTTTAGCCAATCAAAATGAAATATGCGGGACATCGTCTCAATATGCGGGACGCACCAAAAGTCGTGAAAATGCTGTGCAGTCCCGCGCAAAGCGGGACATCTGGTCACCCTACTCATCGAGCCGGGGGTCAGGTTATTCGCCTCCAAGAAAAGGCGCTCGCGCGGGACCGGAGCAGGATGTGACGCATATTTTAGTTGACCTAATTAAAACCGTTTTGTTTTTTATTTATGTATCACCTCAAAATACAAGATACGAAACATTTTCAACCATGCAACAAAATATAAATAGTCCTACAAATACTTTTATTTTATTTCCTTCTTATTTTTGTCTAAACTCAAGGGAGCCAGAGCAGAGGGCTTAAAGGGCCGCATGCGGCCCGTGGGCCGCGGGTTGCCGACCCCTGGACTACACCATGTGCTCTGTTTGACAAACCCCATGATAGTCTTCTCTGTGATTGGAGAGTGTGCTCCGAGGGTTAAGCCGATTCTCGAACTGGGCTGCAGTCGGATAGTTTAAAAATCAGCTCCTAAATTCTAACCCTATTGTCTATTCCTTGACCTCTGAGTGAAACGTCACGGGGTTAAGGGATAGTGGATAGGAGAATTCAAAAGGACTTAGGAGAAGAGACTGCGGTACTTTAGAGAATCTGAATGCACTTCACTATCTGACCTGTTTATGATTTTCTCTGTTTTTATCCTTTCCTTCTATGTGAGGACTAAAATGGCGAGAGACAAAGGGCTGTAAAAATAAGTTTTATTGCAGTGGGGGAGGTCGAGGTATGCAACACAGGGTGGGGAGAGGAAATTCTGTTTGAGATCTCTGGCAGGCCAGGTTTTAAGGAAATCTATGTATCTTGAATAAGTATATGTGTGAGTTTATACATTCCTGTGTGTTAATAGTTGAAGGAACAAAAGGTACATTTTTCCTCTCCAATATAGAGAAGTTTTTTATAGATTTCTGAAATAATGTTCCCTTTTTTGTTAGAAATAGATGAGCACAATAGTTTTTCTTTGACTTTTTACCTGTTTATCAAAAGAGTGTTTTAAGCTATTTGTGAAGAAGGAAGATGCAGAATTAAGGGTGATTTCTGTTTGGAGTGTAAAGATTATCCCTGATAATGTTTTCTGGGTTAAACCATCGATAAGTTTTACAAATGGGGAGGGGCATTTTCCTTGAGTTTTAATGAGGTGCCTTCCCAACACCTGTGGTTTTCAAAGCTGCCAGGCGCTGATTTCCCTGTGAGATAGCGTTTTGGTATCTCCCCAATGAAACGCCACCCCTTCTTTACACTAGGGAAATGTTTTTCTGGTTGTTGGGTCTCTCTTCATGCGCTGACAAGACGATAGGATGTCCGCAGTGCGTGAATAAGGGCGGGAGTACTCCACACATTGCTTATATGACTCTTTGAATTGTATAAGTAATGTATTATATTATATCGTATTGCATTATTACTACTTTGTTTAATTAAAACGGATTATTGTTTAACTGGTATCCTGGTGTCTTCTAATTCCTTCCCTGTTATGATTTCAAGCAGGACTCGTCAAAACAACACGCGGTGAGGAGTTGGGTTGTAAAAACCCCTACCTCGCAACAGCAGGTAAAAGGGTCTGCACATGATAGACATTACTTCCAGGTCGGGAGAGCAATGTGTATGTGTAACCCTGCTGTCCATGCACCAGTCATTGTGGATGTAAACACACAGACCACCCCCTCGGCTCTTACCGGAAGCGCTGTTCCTGTCGTAGCGGTGGGTAGAGCGGCCTGGTAGCTGCACTGCTGCGTCCGGAATCCGCGGGTGTAGCCAGGATTCTGTGATGATCATCACACAGCAGTCGCGTACGTTCGTGTTAGCAGCTAGTAGTACCTCCAATTCGTCAATTTTCAATCGAGGAAGAGGCTTGGTAGTGGTGGTCGGTGCGGCCGCTTCCTTAGCCTAGCAAGCAGGCCTGCACGGCAACCTCGCTTCTGCTTCCTCTCCCTCCGGCGCCTGCGTTGCTTCACAGGCCCGAAAACAATCCAGGGAGACCCGAGCGGTCTCGCTATGTCCTCCAGGATGTTGTTAGTCCGGTGGAAATCGGCTGTGATGTCAGAGCGACAACTCATCCCTATGTCAAATAAGTCCATACGACTGTATATGTAATTCGCCTGTTCTAGGGTGTTCACGCACATTAACAAAAAACAAACAGTGCACAACCAAAACAGAGAGCTGTGAGCCGCAGCGACTGAGCGCGCCGCCATCTTGGATCAAGAGGATTTGTTTTTAAGATGAACAAAAGCTGCCAGCAACTATCTTGTCCTCTCCTCCTGACCGTGTCCTACATCTGGACAGCCATGTCTTTGCCCTCTTCTTAATTTATCCATTTTTTAAACCTGACAAATCAAAGAACAATATTAATTTCTTGTGATAGCTTCCAGTAGTAATTAATGGGTGCACCAAACAGTTTGTTTTAGCAATTAATTAATCTGTACATTTATTTAATTAACAATAATGTTTGTAAAAAACACTTGTCAGGGTTAGATTTGCAAGGGGGGTGAGGGGCTCTTAATATCCCTGCCTCAGATTTATTATTTAACGGCACGTTGTGCCATTTCCTTTTGAAATATGTTCTGTTAAATATTGAAGTTTATAATCCGATGCATGGCCGATGCATGGCCAGACCCGATGCATGGCCGATTCAACATGTTGAATCGGCCATGCATCGGGTCTGGCAGTCGGACCAAATAATCACTCTGATTGGCTGTTCAGCTAGCAAATCAGTGCATGAGAAGCGAAGCGGAAGTGAGGGACGTAAACAAACGATTTAAGAAGGCACACACAGACTGCTATTCATTTTCATCTCATCATGGCGATCTGGAATGATGCAAACGAAGACCTGCTCATCACCTTGATCCAGGAGAGGCCAGCTCTGTATGATATTACGGAGAAAAGATACTCTTCTTCTTCTCTGTCTTCCGGTTGTTGCCTCTTTTGAATGACGAATACACACTACCGCCGCCTGCTGGTAAGGAGAGTTATTGCCACTCACGCACTGAAGTCGGTGCGGTGTGTTCCCGTGCGACACATGGCCAAAACGCAGGAGAACACGGCCAGGCAACAGCCGACTTCAGCGTCGGCTAGTCCTCTGGTGACTGCTTGGTGTGTCAGGGCCTTTACTGTGAAGACGGGAGAGCTTGGTCCCTCTCTACATTCACAGAGGGCCAGCTATAGTAACTCAACGAGAGAGTAATGTCAAATGACAGTCCAATTGACCAATCATATCTTCCCTCTAAATGGGCGGGCTTTATTTTCGCGGACTTTATGACAGGTTCCGCCCGCTGTGAGGTCTATGCGGTCTATGCAAGTGGTGCAGTGACGAGTCCTAAAACCCGGAAGTAAGCTGCGCTCGGATTCCCTCGACAGAAAGCAGTGGAATTTCTCCATAGGATTTTGGAAAGTAGCTCGAAATAAGGTCTGTGGAAAACGAACCTGTTAGATAAATGCACGTTGTGTTCAGCCGGATAATATCCACATGTCTATCCTACTTTTTTTGATTCATAAATCTAATCGATAGATTTATGATCGATAGATTTATGATTAGCATAAGTTCGTTCATGATGGCTCACTTCAGTGATAGTGATGATGACATCGTTGCGAAATTATTAACCGAGTCATTTTTAAGATTGAGTTCCAATGATAAACTGGAGTGGCAAAGGATCAGCTGAATGACCCGCCATCAAGTGCTTCATCCAAAAGGACAGGAGGATGGACTTTGTGTTTCAGTGATTTATCATCAAAGGTAGGCCAAGTCATTTTCAATGTGGGCCGCCGTGCCGACTTAATTCATTTGTAATTGTTCCTTGGCTGTGGGAGCCCTGTCATGATAGGTGTTTATATACATGGTGTTGTTCTGTGTGGGGGGGTCAGAGGGCCTAGGTATAAAAGTCACGGCTCGCCACTGTGTTTAATGAATATAAAGTAAAAGTTCAATTTGGATAAGAATGCGCTTGGTTCTTCATTCGAGGCTTCTATTACAAAACATTTTGGTGCCGAAACCAGGGATGTCAAGACTTTGAACTGTGTCGTAGTTGGAAGCTAACTGGCTAATGCTAGCTGTTGAAATGACTGAGCGCTACGAACGGATGAGACGGAAGCCTCGACAACGAAGCTGATTACTCGTATAGAAGAGGAGGTGATCAAAGATTAACCAGACTCTGATAGACTCTGTGAAATGCTGACGTTATTGTCGAACAAGGAAGAAAGGTTATTAGATTTAGACAAAGGCATTGAGGATGAAACGCCGACGGACCATCTGGAGGAAGAGATTGAAAACACTCAGGAATAGCAGGACCGCATTATTACATGGAAATCCCGGGCCACCAGATACATTCAGAAGGCGCGGGACTCTGTGACTGTGCGGGTGAGCGATGTGAGTGCACCTTCAGTCAGATTACTGCTGCTCGCAAAGATAAACTGCGAAAACTGGGAAGATGCTATGTGTGCCTTGGCCCAAAACACATAGCAAAATTCTGCAAAGTCGAGGGTGTTTCATGTGCCTCGTGTAGTCACAGACATCACCAGTCAGTTTGTGATCAAAGTGAAGCTAAACCAGATGCCGACAGTGGAAGTACGGATGCTGTGGTATCCGCTGTGTCAAGCACAGTTCAACTGAGAGCTAATGTCCAGAACGCAGTCCTGCTCCAGACAGCAAGGCGTGGACAGAGGGCCCAGCAGGGAGGAAAGTCATACGCTGTCTGTTGGATGGAGGCCGCCAGAGAAGCTCCGTTCATGAGAATGTAGTTAAAGCACTAAGTACTTTATAACTTAGATGACCAAATATGTACATATGCTGACAGTTATTTTACTCTTATTTTTACTCATCTACTATTTTATAGTCTTTTATTATTATCATTTAAATGTTTTCTTGATTTTATTTATTTTTGATTTTATTGATCTGTGTGAATCTTTGCTGTCCTGTTTTTTCACGCTTACCCTGTTGCTGCTTCGTACAACTGAATTTCCCCTTGGGATTAATAAAGGTTCATCTTATCTTATCTTATCTTAGTGGTTAGGCAGGAGACGCTACGTCTTCACACTTTTGGAGCCACCTCTCCAATATTAGTACAGCGCAATGTTGTGAAAGTGTCCCTAAAGAATGTGTGGAATTCACAGCAAGGAATAAAGATGGAAGCAGTGGAAACCCCTCAAGTGGGCAGTGCTGTGATAAAGGTGCCGGGCGAACCAATCCAAAACGAATGAAAGAAAAGGGTCTGCAGCTTGCTGATTGTCCACTGGAAGGCGCTGATGATCCAGAGCGGTCTGTGTTAATAGGAGCAGACTATTACTGGAGAGTGGGGACAGGCGAGGTCCAGAGGATAACAGAATCGCTGGTAGCTGGACAAAGCAGCTTTGGATGGGCTTTGCAAGGGCCAGTAACAACCTCAGGTGTCACCGAAGCCACTTGTATGCACATAAGTCTAGAAGAGGACACTCAGATCTCCAAACAGCTACAGGCCTTCTGGGAGGTGGAGTCACTCACTGGGCATCGCTCATGAAAAAACCCAGAGCCCAGAGGAAACAGAGGCTCTTCAAAACTTCGAACAGGCTGTAAAATGCAAAGATGGCTGCTATCAAGTCGCCATGGCGACCAGAGAGACAAGATCTCCCAAACAACTTCAGAGTAGCAAAGGGGAGGGTTGAAGGTCTTAAGAGGAGACTTAAAACAGATGTGACCCTGTACACAAGGTACAATGATGTGATACAGGACGACCTGCAGCAGGGCGTCTGTGAGGATGCACCAGTGAACACATCAGCAGGAGGCTGTGCAATACGACATGCCACATCATGCTGCTATCCGAGAAGATAAAGCAACAACTAAACTAAGAATTGTGTTTGGTGATCATCCCATGAAGAGGGTTGCCCCCCCCTTAAAGACTGTCTGCTGACGGGTCCAAACCGTAACCCAACCTGTTCATCATTAAGTTCAGACTCCACCAGAAGGCGTTACTGCAGGTAGCTCTAGCAGAAAAGGATACAGATGCTGTTAGGCTCCTGTGGCTACACGGGCCTCCAACCAAAGGCGGTAAAGATGAGCTGCGTATCATGAGAATGAATAGAGTGACATTTGGAGTGTCACCTAGCCCTTTCCTGCTAGCTGCAACAATAAGAACGCATATCAAGCCGTATGAAGCAGAGCAGCATGTAGCAGTGGAAGCACTGAGAGAGTCTCTATGTTGATGATATCATTTGCAGCTCATGTGATGTGGATGAAGCCTTTTCACTTACCACAACAGCAAAGGAGATTCTGCCTCAGGCCGGCATGAGCCTGGGCACATGGGACACATTCAGCAGAGCTGAGAGCCAAGTGGACAGAAAGTGGAGCGCGCAACAGAAACAGCCACTTGTGGAAATGTACTGAAGGTGTTCGGGTTAGTATGGAAAGCAGAGATGGATCATTTTGTATTTGACCTAAAGGGACTGCTGGACATCTTAAAAGGCAAAGAAAAGGCAAAGAGAAGTGTACTGCAGACATCAGCTTGAGTATTTGACCCCATCGGTTTCCTGACTCCCTTCACTATAAGAGCCAAGTGCCTGTTTCAAGAACTGTGGGAGAGGGGGGTCGGTTGGGATGAGCAGCGGCCTTCAGACCTGGCTGAACAATGGGATCAGTGGTGTGCAGAGCTGCCAAAGCTCCACCTGGTGGCCATTCCGAGGTGGTACCAAATTGAGATCCAACCAAACTCACAGACAATCAAACTGCATGTCTTCTGCGATGCCAGCGAAAAGGCATACAGTGCTGTCGCCTGTCTGCAAGGACAAAGCAAAGATGGAGAGGTTGTAACAAGTGTTGTGGCCTCCAAGTCAAAGGTAGCTCCATTGAAGAAAATGTCAGTACCCCGCTTGGAGCTTATGGGTGCACTAATCGGGGCAAGGTTAGGGAATAATCTTCTCAAGCCACTCAACATGGGAAAGATTCAGCTTTACATGTGGACAGATTCGATGATGGTTTTCCATTAGATTGGCAGCTCAGCACAAAGGTGGAAGCCCTTTGTGTCAAACAGAGTGACTGACAGTGGCGGCCGGCCCATAGGGGCGCTAGGGGCGCCGCCCCACCTCTTGCCAGATACAAAATAAAAAAAAAAAATATATATATATATATATATATATTTAAAAAATATATATAATTTTATATTTTAATTTTTAATGAACAAGGTAAATATCATACAATTGGTATCACAAAAATGTATAATCTACAATACAATCTCGTTTAAAATTAATTGTGTTACGATGTCTAAAGTTACTGATAAGTCACATGTTTCCTGCCTGGCCTTGCCCATGGCATTAGTTTATCATTACGGGGCAGAGCCCCCGAGCGAAACAGCAGCAACCAGCAGGTTGCAAAAGTCTCAATAGTAAACTGTGCCGCCGAAACATAATTTCAGCCAATCAGCGCCGTCAAATATTTTGGTCACATGGGCGCTCACGTTGGCGCCCATGTTGCTTACGTGCGTTGACGTGAGTTGTTTTTTAGACTCGTGAGTGACCAAGGTGACGCAGTATTTGGATGAGAATGGTGTGCAGGTGGAGTCGCCGGAACCTCGGTCCGCCCAAGAGCTACTCTCCAATCCTTTTGAAAGGAGAAGTTTGGGAGATAAATTGATACTTAAAGACCTTGGACCGGACCAACCCGATTTGTATATATCACAGCAAGCTCGTGAAAAAGACAAAACGTATCAACAAGGCTTCTCACATGGCTAGCTGCATGCAAACAGGTAAATGCTATCTTTTGTTTCACATGCTTGCTCTTCAAACAGCCGGGGACAGATACGATCTGTTCAGAAACTAGACAAAAGTTAAACAAGTACAAACCACAGACTGTCTGTGTCATGGAGAATACAGTCGCTGGTTTATTTATGTCTGTAGGCCGTTGTTGTGAGTGTGGACGGTCGGAGCATATATAGCGTTAGCTTAGCCAAGCTCCATTCAGGGAACAAGCATTCTAAAAGGTTTTTCTCTGCCGTCTGTCTGCAGACTTGTCAAAGCATTAATTCATGGTTTTTACTAACCGGTATCAGTATGTTGTTACGTCGGCATCATTTAGAAACGTGTATTACAATTTAATCACGGTAAAATATGTTCATGTTGTTGTAGCTGTAGCTCCCGAGCCAGCGCGTCTTGTTTGAATGATGCGAGTAAACACAGCTGGCAGCTGCGGTGAAACTCGAGCGACGAGAGCGATGCGATAGGAGCGTTGAGAGCGAAGCGAATATTCGGATCGCGTCCGGTCTGAACGCAGCATTAAAGCGAGCTCCGCGCTGCACTGGAAACGCGCCATGACATCACCAGAAGTCCTAATTTAAGGGGTCATTTCTCCCAAAACATTTTTTTTTACTCACTCTATCAGCAGCCCCACCACAAATATTTTCCACCAGCCGCCACTGGTGACTGAAACACAAGGACTCACAAATCCAGAGTCGTGGGCTCACTGCAGCGGCAAATCAATCCTGCTGACTTACCCACCAGAGGCCAGAGCGTCCAGAACCTCATCCAAAGCACGCTGTGGTGGAGTGGACCCACTTCACTGTTTTCCACAGATGGAGCAGGGGTCATTGGTGGAGCTGTGATGCAGACGAGGTGAACGCTGAGCTGAGGTCTAACTCTCAGGCTGGAGTAGTTTCCTAGCACTGAAGCAGCTGAGCCACTGGAGCTAGAGACGTACAGCAGGTTCAAACTGGATTGAGGATAACTGCATGGTGGAAAGGCTCAGAGCTGATGCCCGTTCTCATGAGAGGGTTCAGGGAGAGCTCACAGCAGCAGAAGTGATGACATGTAATCAAAAGAACTCAGGAAAGGTTGCTGTAAGATAAAATCGTGTTATAAAAACAAGAACTATTCAGTTTTAATGATCTTTATTACATGTTAAAAATATGTACCTAAAACACAACACTAAAAGTCTATATAAGAGCAGATCAAAACTAAGGTGGGCGGAGGCCAGTGCATGGGGGGGCAGGCTGCTCCACGTGACCGTAGGGTGCAGCCGAATACTTCAGACGGGCCCCCCCCGGTGCTCTGCACCACACCACAGTGAGGGTGACTAGCCCCCCCAATGGCCGCCACTCAGCTGTCCTAAAATAAAACAAACAACTGAAACACGTTAAACAAAAAGGATCCCAGTTGGTTAAATGACGAACAGGTCACGTATACGTTTAAGATAAATGCAAAACTAATCGAAATTCTAAATCAACCAAAACACAGTAAACAAACAAAACTAAGCAAAACGCAAGACGGCATAAACGAAGAGAACTAAGTCAAGAGAACAAAACAGCAGCAGGTGAACCACAGGAAGAGGATTTGGAACCTTGAGCTTCAGGAAGCAGCAAGGAAGCAGCAAGGAAGCAGCAAGATACAGGCAGAGCTGAGAAGAGTGTCCTCTCTCTTGGTGAGGCACCCTACCTGTGGCACCGCCCACGACAGCAGAGCCAAGGGAACCAGGTGCATTGTATACGCTGCTCTCATGGGGGGAATGTTGGGGGAGGAGTCCGGCCTTGAGTTGCCTTCAGGAGCACTACTCCCTACACAAGGAATGGCTTTCCAATTGATGTTCACCTGTAGTGAAGTTGTTTTATTCTGTAACTGTGTTTCCCATTGATGTACAACATGTCTTTTCTATGTGTCTTCAATACAAAAGTCCAAACATTACTACTACTGTACGCACCATGTATTCAGTAAGGGATGGGTGCACTCGGAGGGTCCTGGCGCTCAGCCTCACTGGAGAGATGTTGTATGGCTGTGACCTCGAGCCATGACTCTAACATGAGGGGCTGGTCATGTTGGTGTCCAGAGACACATCGATGTGTTTCACCACACCGACGAACATGACTATTGGCTTCTTCACATCGTGACCTTCAACACGCTGGGCAGTGTGCCACATTTACACGTGCACGTATAAAACAGAACAAAAAACAAGACAAGCGAGTTGCTTTGCATAGGTTCATTTTTTTCTTCACTGTTTATTTTTTCTTCCACTTGTTTTGGTCTTGTGCAATTCTTTAAAATAATTTGCTCTTCTCCAAATGATAATAGGCACAAACAAATATACAGCACACACACCTTCTGAAGAGCAGGGCGCACACTGAAGCATCTACGACATGTCAATGCAGCCGGACAGAACACACAGTAAAAGCATTCTTCATCATGGAGGTGAACTCAAACAGTGCTAATGAGAACACAAAGGTGCTACAGTGATGCAACTTACTACAGATATTCGTCAAGTAAGAAAGTTGGTTATATTCCTGCCCCAGCATGCCCCTCATACGTCCAGGAAACACTCCCCAACACAGACTCCCTGATTATAGTTCCACGGATACAGATGAAAGTCAACAGTACGAGGAAGGTCAGAGGTCTCCAGGTGCTGTGACTAAATCAGAAGTGTATCCTTAGCGTTATGTAACACGAGGACCAGAACCTGGCTCTCTGGATTACTCATTCAAATGTCCTTCTTGGTCAGTGTTGGCTTTCCCACGTCACCTTGTATGTTAATCCACAGTACTTGATAGTTGCTTGATAAACTTGGCACCCTGAAATACTTGTTGTTGCTGTTCATCCCACCAGTGCCTGTGTCGGTCCTTCTACCCGCTCAGGAGCGCCTGGCCGGGCCGCCTCCAGTCCCGTCTCGGCACCAATTAATCTACCAAAAACACAGGAACACACCCGTTAGCTTTTCCACACGATTTGTCCTCATCAGCTCCTCAGTCTCGCTTTCTGTGGGGCATGCCGGCACAACACATACAACACGTTGTACCGCTGCACAGTCTGCAGACATAAAATCATACCTGAGTCGTGCATGTTTGGTTATTACTGCAAGGCAAGGCACATTTATTTATATAGCACTTTTCAACGCAAGGCAATTCAAAGTGCTTTAGAAAAAATTAAAGACATTAAGCATTAAAAAAGAAAAGCTAATAAAATAAACATTAAAAGGAAAAATACATGGATAAAAGTTACAGTGCCGTTTAAGATGTAAATAGTTCAATTAAAAGCAGCGACAAAAAGAAAAGTCTTCAGCCTGGATTTAAAAGTAGTCAGAGTTGCAGCTGCAGATGAATAGGTAGCTAGTACTGTACTTTGGTTGGCAGACTAGTTACCTTGAAAGCAAATCCAAATGTTATTCCCTTAAATGAGCAGATAGCAAATGAAGGGGCTAACTTTTGTGTTTACCTCAGATGTACTAATCTTTCCACAACTAAGGTTTGGAAAGCTCTACAGGGACATGCCACCTTCCATTGTTCTATTGATGGATTCAAGGGGATGGCAACATTACAGTGGGCATGGGCCATAGAGAGGACGGAGTAGAACAGCTATATTCTCCAGTCTACTTTAATGTAACTTATATTTGTATATAATGTGGTTGTGTCCACAGTGCGCACTGCTCATGAGGTCACTGACTGGGGACATCCTGCAGAGCCATACCGCCTGTACAGGATTTTCAATACGGCTCGTTAGTCTGCATTATCAGGCCTCACACTACTGTACATGTCATGGCCATTACATATACATATTTGTTTTGGCTTCATCCAGGCGTGACTGTTATGGAAAGATCTACGGCATGATTTTCATTCTGGAGATGTAAAGGAAAGATAATATTGGCAGAAGAGAGTTTTCTGATCTTTCTCAGAGTGCATTAACGATGGATTCACGAATGTAGCTTCACTTCACCCCAACACTGATCGTGTATCTTTCAAACATGATCACTGTTACATTATTATATGTTGAAGTGCCACTGCCTGTTGTAGGGTTTGCCAGTGGTGTTCACACATAGGGGGACCCATGCACACATATACGTTGTTGAGCTGATAACGTTGACACATCCCAGCAACAATGGAATTGAGATGATCTGCAGGACGAGGTCCTTATTCCCCCCCGCCCGCTCAGAAGACAAGATAACCTCGGACACCACTTCTATTACAATATGATGCAAGGTTATATTGGTTTGATAACACATTGTTCTGCACATAAGCAATGATAATAAGTGATATGTTCTTACATGGCTGATTCCTACAATGTTGGATTGCAATCAGAAACTATAGAAAGGAGCATTTATGAAATGGGCTTAGGTACTTCTCTGTGATGAATAAAGAAAATGGAAAAGTGAATATTAGTTATTTCTCTGGTGAAAGGGGGCTACCTATTTTCTGTCATTACTTCTAAGTGTCCGGAAGACGAGTTTCAACAAGCTGCACTCATGAGGGCCATCGAATCAACACTTCTCTAAACTAGATCATAAAAGCTTCTTTGAGGAGGATTGTTGAATACTCGTTGCTGCCTGGTGTATGCCAACAAAGACACTCTATTGCTAATGTTAATTATGTGAAGACAACATTGTCCTAGTTGAGTCCAAGGTTCTGATTCTGCTCTCATTTGAACAGCAATGGAGGACATGATCTCTTCACGCAGCCGTGCGGGGACTCGAGAGGAGCCCGTTGCAGGAGAGAGTTAGCTTATGGATGCTCACGGGAGGAAACTCGTTCTCGTCGTCCAGACACACAGGTCCAGCAGCAAACTCGTGTTCTGGAATGACTTCGCCTTTCTTTGCCCCGCCATCTTCAGAGTAGCCTGGGTAGAAACCGGAAAAGGAGGCAGAGAATCATCTTTACTTACATGCAGACCTGATTACCTCTGGACATTTAACAAGTTCTTATCCTACGGAGGTTATTTCTTTTTCCAGATGTTAGTTAGAGCAGACAAATAATCCTAATCTGCTTCAAGGTGATCTGCATGTACAGTAGGTCCAAGCAGTGTGGTTGAAGGGGGAGGCTGTGGCTCAGTGGGGTAGTGTGCTGATCTTTGGTGTCAGCAACTTCAAGACACTTCACCCCTAATTACTCCTGTGGGGATTGCCCACAATACTGAATGTATGTGAGTCACTTTGCATAAAAGCATATAAGAAGTGACCTTTTCTTTAGTGGTGTGAAATTAACCAACCACAAGCAGATATTTCATTTTAGCATTATTTCAAAGCTAAAAATGACTAATATGAATCTGTATAAGGCTAAAACTAATCCTATTCATCAGGGACAACATCAATGATAAAGAACCTGGTACCCTGGTTCATCTCTTCAGTTCGGATTGGAGATTAGGGGTCTTTTAATGAAACACACGACCTGATGAGCTGAACCGAGAGGGAAGGCAGACCGCTCACCAGTGAGGGTAGCAGTGGTGGGACCAGAGACTGGTAAGGCAGCGGTCGCAGCGTAGGATGGACACGCCTGTGCTGGCCCTGTGACCTCTGACCCCTCTGACTCTTCTCCTTCGTCCACGTTATCATCTATACCAAAAAGCCTGAGAGGGAAGGTAAAGAAGAACACAACATGTTGTTAAGACTTTTTGGAGTTTGCAGTCTCCGACCCTAAATGTACGATTCAGAAGTGTTTTAGTTCCATTGGCTTCAACAGGATCTGTACTGTGAAAAGCTTTTTCAGAACCCATAGGCAGAAAAGTTCCCCTTTTCTACCATGCCTGGATAATATTACAGTTTTAATATCAAAGGAAAAAATCACAATGCAGCAGGACACAAAGTACATGCTGGCTAAAGCAGAGTATTGCATAACAATGAAACAGTTATTTGAGGTGTAGGAATAGAACATTATTCTGAGGTTGAACTGAATTTGCAAACTTAACCATTACACATTCATTAGTGTTTCTTCATCGGTTGTGTGTAGTAAATCTGTAATGTCCTGACGGCCAGCATCTCTCTAACGGCCCGTCCACACGACAGCGTCGACAGCTTCAATCTGCCCATTCACTTTCAATGGGGTGACGTCACGTAGCCTCGCTTTTTCGCCGAACTGAATTGTGGGTAGCAGAGCGGTCCGTCTCCGGCGTCAGAAGTTGAACAATGTTCAACTTCTGACGCCGGAGACGCCGGAGTAGCCAGCGCCAGCCAATCAAATCCCGTTTCCCAAAATCTGACAGCTGAAGCCGTAGCCAATCAAACCGCATTCATTTCTACATTTCAAAAAAAGTCGGAGGAGAAACTAACTATCGCCGTAGCGAATCACCCGGTTTTGTATGACCAGACCCTCTTCACCTACCGGGATACAAACCGGAGGAACCAGCATGGAGGGAGGTGGCAGAGACAGTGGGGGAAACTGGTAGGTTTTCGCCTGTTTGGGGAGTTTATATATATAATTTTAATAAGATTTTATGGGAGCAATATATATATATATATATTGCTCCCATAAAATCCCCGGGGGTTTTTGCTTTGTATGTCGTCGGGGGCGGGAGATTCATGTGATTGGTTGTTGGTCGTGTTGCTTGAATAAAATCCCCAAGCTCCAGACACGCCCAGCTCCAAGCTTTTTTTGAAGCTGTCGTGTGGACGCTCCGTGAGTGTTAGCGATGCTTGCTAATGTAAACACAGACCATAATACTTCCAAAACACGTCACGCATAGTTTCTGATGCAGCACAGAGCTTGACATGTTCTTTATTCTGTGTTTACAGCTAGAACAGTGCCATATGTATTATTACATTACATTACATTGCATTTAGCTGACGCTTTTATCCAAAGCGACTTACAATAAGTACATTCGACCAGGAAGACACAACCTTGAGGAAAACAGAATCATAAAGTACATCAGGTTTCAAAGATCCAATCATTTCAAGTGCTCCTCAACTGGCTATAGATAAGCCAGTCCTTTATTAGTATATAAGTGCTCTGTTAGCAGTTCTTTGTTAGTCATTCTATCGCTCGAAGTGGAGTCGAAAGAGATGAGTTTTCAGTCTGCGCCGGAAGGTGTGTAAGCTTTCTGCGGTCCTGATTTCAATGGGGAGCTCATTCCACCATTTTGGAGCCAGGATAGCAAACCCACGTGTTTTTGCTGATAACAACTGTACTCTGAGTCACTCTCGTAGAAGTACTTTTATATATTTCTTGGACAGGGAGAGAGGGGGCCGCCACAGTATATGGGCTCTGCATGCAATTTACTGTAGGCCTAGTGCTGTTGTTGTTATCTAATATTTATTATAAATAATTATTAGTGAAACAAATTATTAAAAAAAATTCCAAAGTTAAAAATGTTTAAGTAAACTGCATCATAAATTAAATAAAGATTTCCCTGTCAAGTTTGAGAAAAGGGACAAAACACCCAAGGGAAGGGTGAGGCGCGAGGCAACGCAGGAACCATATCCTCCAGAAGCAGCTGGAGAAGCAGGCAGTCCACAGCTTCAAGTTCAAGCTGCAGAGAACCAAGACATGTCAGCAGCTTGTCCACCTTCCTGATAGACACCGGCTAATACATGGGATGTTCTATAGATTCTCCATTAGTATGACTTCATCATGTTGGAATATGGCCCTGTTTACTCGCAGCAGTTCACTGTGTTTACCTTCGTCAAGTCATCAGGATCTTTCCAATTTCTATTTGTACAATCTAATGAGAAGACGTCTTCAAAGCACTGAGCCCGCTCATCACGGTATATACATGTTATCCATGTAACATTCTGAAGGAGACTGCATTAAAACATGTCTAAAACATGGCTTTCCACCAGGCCTAATTCCATCCAAATCATCTGACTGAAACATCTCACTTTGTTTAAAATAAATCTTTAGTTTGATCTCTGAATGCAGAAATCCTGTACACATTCAAGATATACAAATCTAAAGATTTATTTTAAACAAAGTGAGATTTTCCGGTCAGATTATTTGGATGGAATTAGGCCATGTTTTACACAAGATTTGTAATCAATCTCTGCAGTGTGCTTCTCCGCCCTGTGGTTGGAGGTATCGCCTCACCTGTGTTTGTGGGCTAACATACACTCGCCTCCGTCCAGCGGATCCACGTTGTAAATAAAGAGCTGACCGTCAGCGGTGGACACCAGGAGCCGTGGAAGCTTCTGGATCCTGAAACATCAAGTATTTCTTTCAGTTGTTGTGTAAAAAATCATGGCATTAGTCTTTCGTCCAACACAAAAGTGATCGGACAAGGAACTGCACCCAGAAGTTGTTTTCAGTAAATATAATATCTGTGTCGTAGCTCGATCAGTGAGGACGTAATGAGGCGTGGTGAGGACAGATATACAGGCTCATCACACATCTTAACTCTCAGGTAGGGCTCGATCAGTGAGGACGTAATGAGGCGTGGTGAGGACAGATATACAGGCTCATCACACATCTTAACTCTCAGGTAGGGCTCGATCAGTGAGGACGTAATGAGGCGTGGTGAGGACAGATATACAGGCTCATCACACATCTTAACTCTCAGGTAGGGCTCAATCGGTGAGGACTGATGGAGTGCCATGTGAACTGGGCATAGAGAGCAGCTCACATAGCCATGGTGCAGACGTTCCTCTGGACGGATGTCAGCAGGTGGACGACGGCAAAGGCCCGGTCCTGGCTCATCATACCCGAGACCTGGGCCGGGAGGTAGCTGCTGGCTGCTGAGAACATCTTCCCCACGTAGGCTGTCCAGGTGGCCGCCTCGTCCCCTCCACTGCAAAAAGGCTTTATCATAAACTCCATTTATACTTTGGTCGGTACAATGTTATGGAAAATGATGGCACTAGTGGCCAGAACTACAACACAAAGGATGAAAGGAATACTGCACCCCAAACATGGAAATGGTATATTATTAACTCTGTATTCTTGAAGAAAACCTATTTTTCTTGCATGCCTCCATTGAGAATCCAGAAATGGAGAATGGTCTTTAAAAGCTCTCACACAGCATATTCAGTGTTCTCATCTATCCGGCTCATGTCCTTCCAAACACATTTCACATGGGAAGGCTTTCACATAGTAATAGAAACCCTCGTAGAGTAGTGAGCACACAACTGGATAAACGAGACTTCACTATGCACACGTTGTGTGAGACTATGTAAACAGGTGTTTTAATATCAATGTGGCTCTTCAATGAGGCCTTTCTCAAGGTGTGTGTGTGTGTGTGTGTGCGTGCGTGCGTGCGTGTGCGTGCGTGTGTGTGTGTGTGTGCGCACCTTGGTCCCAGTTGATCCATCTTGAAGATGTGCACCGTCTCTGTGTTGCTGGAGGCGCAGAGGAACTGGCCGTCAGGACTGAAGGATAAGGAGCTTATATTGACGTACCTGCAGACAGACAAAACACACACTCACAATTCCACAGCACAAGAACTTGAGGATCAATGAATACTTTGAAGCTGATAAATCTCTTGGAGTAGGCTGTAGTGACGGACACCTCTGGTTTGTTCAGTTTGGTGTATGTGTGGCTGTTGGCATTGGACAGTGCGATTCTTTCATAGAGTGCAGACCTTGTATGATGGTATCTTTAAAGCACTGACCTCTTCATGCCCCGGCGGAACTCAAACAGACGCAGGCCCTCAGGAATGGAGAACACTCGGATGACGGTTCCCTGTGGAGACAGACAGCCGGTGATGCATCATCTTCACTTTGGTGTACATCGTGTTCTAGCACAGGCGTTACAGTCTTATGTAACGTGATGCATCGGTCCCTGGGGGATGTGAGGCAAAGCCTTAGAGTCCAGTGCACCTCTGGATGAAGGCGTACCCTAATACTACAGGTGAAGGGGTTTTGTTATTGGATAGCCCTGTTAGGGAATAATTAGCTTAGGTATTCAACCTTCGACCCGGTTCATCGTTTTCTCTCTTCACCGCCTCTTTCCCGTGGCATAGGTCTACGGCCTCGGGAAGCTGGTATCTCTCTTCAGGGGAGCAGCTTGAGGCACTTTACTGTTCAGGGACGCACACTCTCTTCTATGGACGAGAGCTCTGGTTAGATTCAGGGTCCATGATTGTTTCGTCTCACTGATAAAGAATGTTGATTATTACACTCTGACAGCCGCTGTGTCACCTCGTGGCGGCAGCACATGTCTTGCTGATTATCCCGCCGCTAACTCCATTGCTTCAAAAGTTTCCATCACAGCCACCCAGTGTCAAGTGATGGAAAGCACATGTTAGAATGTGATGCTGACTGTTGAGAATGTGTGCTTGTTCTTGGCAGGAGTTCACATTTTATTTAGAGAAGATTCCATCTACAATGAATTTGAATGATCTATGTTAGCACATGTTTGAAAGTCAGCTTGTTCTCAAAACACTTGGATTAAACACTTTGGGGCAAAGCGCATAAGCCAAACCGCTGGTCGTGTTTTCAGGAAGATATGGCTATTTGCTAACTGGTTATAAGCGAAGACACTGTGTGTTCCTCTTGTGTAGCCTCAGAGGGTGGAGCTGTTGTTCCAAGGCTTTGAGGATCTCAGACTGTACATGGAGCAGCGGGACCATGTGGTAATCTGAAGACTGGGCATTGCAGTTCGATGAAGACAAAAGAAACGTGAACATGTTACTGAGTCAAATGTCAAATAGCTAATTGTTTTTGTACATGTTTTTTCTCTTTTGGCTCTATCTAAAGTATTTGATAGCCCATAAACATCTACAACCATAAAACGCCTCTGTATCTGAAACAATGTCATCAGCAGAAATAAACCATGGACTAATGATGTTGCCATTACTAACAGATTAGTCTGGCTGATGTCAGGATGGCAAAAAGATGGTGTAAAGCTCAGGATGATGGGGTAAAAGGAAATGTCAGGAAGTCGTCACAAAGCAAGGATCATTGTCTTTGGTCCTTCACCAGCCCTCACAGGACCGAGGTGTCCCACAGGGTCTGAGAGCGGGGTTACCTTCTCCGAGGCGCTGGCTAGCTTGGTGGCCGAGGCGTTAAAGCTGAGAGCTGCCAGAGGACTGTCGTGGGCCGGGATCATGGCCACTGTGTTCTGAAAGAAGGACATTGTTTGAGTTGATGTATTAATGTCTCTAACACTGGCTGTATTTCCATCAAGTTGCAAACAAAATTATTTCCATGACGAGGCGTCAAATAAAAAAAGTGACATTTGAATTCTTAATTGCCAGAAGAAAATGTGCTTGTTGATAAAGAAGTTTATGTAAAATATTTCGAATGTCAAACCAATAATACCAGACTCTTTGTGAAGAATTGTTTAAAGAGTAAACGATCAGGCTGGCATTAGAGTAATGTTGTTTAAAATATGGCAGACCAACAATGAAATAATTCTATCAAAACATGTATATATATGTAAATTAAAAAATGAACATTGCTGGCTCTGGTCTTTTCAACATCATTGTTGGATACATACTTCTTATCACATATTATTATATCATAGTGTTGGGAAGTACAATTAAACATTTAAGATGACACATTTTATTTACTGCTCATAACACTATTTTTCTCACAACACACAGTTCTTAATTATTATAACTTGTGCTGTTGTTATAATAATTATTGATATAGATTGTATAAAGTCGAAATGTTCATTTATATTTTTTGTTTAGAATTGGAAAATATAGGGCTGATATGTTCTTATTGTTATTAAAACATATTTTTAACAGTACGTGCTACTATTGTGTAACATAGCGAAAACGTCTTGATATTGAGCAATAAAGATTTAGTGAAGCTCAGCAGATCTTCTGCAATCGAGGCTTCAATATGTTTTTAAAGCACTTTGAACACACTGATTTACCATCAAAATATTATTTAAATAAGTGTGTCTGCCTCCTCTTGAACGTCAAGATGGACCCGGAATTCATCAAAAGAGCCTACAGAGAGAACACATATGGCCACTTTCTGCATGGTAATACTGCTAATGTTGATACTGAAGATGTCAGAAATGGATTCAGCATCCTCAATAACCCCCAAAACAAGCCCACAACTGTCACAATCAGCCAAGGCATTGTGTAACTATTGTCCACATAGGCTATAATGCTAACTAATGCTAATAACGAAACTAGTTGTGCAAATTGCCCAATGTATGCAGGTTAGCATCCGGAAGTTTCTATGTGCTGGGGAACCTACTATACATTTCTAACATAACACGTTGGGGTTCTCAACATTTCAGGGTTCAATAGGATAGCTGGAAACTAGATGCTCACCTCCAGCCTGCTCTTTAATAAAGCTTCACAGCGTATGTGTGTTGCTAGGCAACTTTAAGAAATGCAAAATAATAATAATTTGTTATCAATAAATAATTACATTTTTTGTTGGTGTGTTTATGGAAATGAATATGTTGTGACTGTTTTATAAAATTAACTGTTAGAGGCTGTGAGTTAAAGTGAGCTTTAAACAGCTTCTGTTGGCCTCAATGTCCTCCAACAGCTGACTGCTTCACCCTGACACAATGTCCTCCAACAGCTGACTGCTTCACTCTGACACAATGTCCTCCAACAGCTGACGGCTTCACTCTGACACAATGTCCTCCAACAGCTGACTGCTTCACTCTGACACAATGTCCTCCAACAGCTGACTGCTTCACCCTGACACAATGTCCTCCAACAGCTGACTGCTTCACTCTGACACAATGTCCTCCAACAGCTGACGGCTTCACTCTGACACAATGTCCTCCAACAGCTGACTGCTTCACTCTGACACAATGTCCTCCAACAGCTGACGGCTTCACTCTGACACAATGTCCTCCAACAGCTGACTGCTTCACTCTGACACAATGTCCTCCAACAGCTGACGGCTTCACCCTGACACAATGTCCTCCAACAGCTGACTGCTTCACTCTGACACAATGTCCTCCAACAGCTGACTGCTTCACCCTGACACAATGTCCTCCATCAGCTGACTGCTTCACTCTGACACAATGTCCTCCAACAGCTGACTGCTTCACCCTGACACAATGTCCTCCAACAGCTGACGGCTTCACTCCCACACAATGTCCTCCAACAGCTGACGGCTTCATCCTGACACAATGTCCTCCAACAGCTGACTGCTTCACTCTGACACAATGTCCTCCAACAGCTGACGGCTTCACTCTGACACAATGTCCTCCAACAGCTGACGGCTTCACTCTGACACAATGTCCTCCAACAGCTGACTGCTTCACCCTGACACAATGTCCTCCAACAGCTGACTGCTTCACCCTGACACAATGTCCTCCAACAGCTGACTGCTTCACCCTGACACAATGTCCTCCAACAGCTGACTGCTTCACCCTGACACAATGTCCTCCAACAGCTGACTGCTTCACTCTGACACAATGTCCTCCAACAGCTGACGGCTTCATCCTGACACAATGTCCTCCAACAGCTGACTGCTTCACTCTGACACAATGTCCTCCAACAGCTGACTGCTTCACCCTGACACAATGTCCTCCAACAGCTGACTGCTTCACTCTGACACAATGTCCTCCAACAGCTGACGGCTTCACTCTGACACAATGTCCTCCAACAGCTGACTGCTTCACTCTGACACAATGTCCTCCAACAGCTGACGGCTTCACTCTGACACAATGTCCTCCAACAGCTGACGGCTTCACCCTGAAAGAAACCAGGATTACAGACTGCAGCATATTATTTCAGGTGCTTTGTGTTATATGTTTTTTACCAAGTTGTTGGAATCATACACTATGATCTCCCCGGTGGTGGCGCTGCCGGGGTACGCCAGGTAGGAGTTGGAATGGTTGATAGAGAGAGCACAGAGACCTGCGGACAATCAGTCAGTCCCCATCATCATCATCATCATCATCATCATCATCATCATCATCATCATCATCATCATCAACAACTCACACTGATCAACTGCAAGCATAAATGATTGCACCTGTTCTCAAGTCATAAACAAAATAAAACTATTTCGGTCAGATTTTTAAAATATATCAGTATATTTTTTCTTACTTGCTTCTCAGGGCATAATGCAGTATATATATATAAATATATATATATATATATATATGTTAGTATGATGACCATCCACTCTTGAGTGCTTTGTCACGCTTCACTATTGACAACAAGAGCAGTTTTTATAAACCTGGATGGTCCTCTCAGACTTGGTGCAGTGCTCTGCCTCACCTGAGGGGTTGGACGGAGTGTTGAGCAGAGTCTTGAGCAGCTTCATGTCTTTGATGTTGTGGATATAAATGGACTCTTCAAGGCACACCGCCAGCCTCTGCAGGACAGAACACAGTGCAGCTCACATCAGTGAAACACACAAACCACAAGTGTTCAGTCGACTCAGCAAAGGGAACTTAAAGCTCAGCCACAGGAAACACTTTTGTTTGAATGATACTATATTATAGACTTGATCTCTGTCAACAGTCTGCCTTCGGGCATAACAGTGATCCTACAGGTCCAATTCTGGACCAAAGAAATCCTCCCTTTTACACTTTGAGTAAGAAGCCGGTCGGCTTTTAACCTACAAACATTTATTTAGCTCAACTTGTGGAACACTTCTAGAGGCAGGTCTGCGGTCCGTGTCTCCAAGTCTCCCTGGCTTGATCCTTTGTTGAGCATGCTCGTACATTTTTCTAGTTTTTTTTGGAACAGATCTTTATTTAATAAAGCTAGCTTTTTGTTTATACTTTTTCTGCATTTGGGTCCTGATTACCCCCTGCTCCTGACAGTACGAACCGACCAAGATATGGACCCAGCTGTTTTTGTCTGTGGCCAAGAGCTGTATGAATTAAAATACACTCTGAATGTATCTTTGAAGACTGGAGGAGGGCCTGAGGTCAAACATGCTGCCCTCCAAATGGCACGGATGAAGGTAGCTAATAAGCCCTGGCTAAAGAGCTTGTTGCCCGACTGTCTCCTGCTCCGGTGGTCCCCCTGACTCCTTTTCCCCCAGTGCTCCCATGGCTGTCCATCCGGCCTCAAGAGGGGTCCCATCTGGTCCACAGGATGGGTCCCATCGGATCCACAGATGGGTCCATCGGGGTCTCGGATGGGTCGGGGCAACAGGATGGGTCCCATCGGGGTCTCAGGATGGGTCCCATCGGGGCCACAGGATGGGTCCCATCGGGGCCTCAGGATGGTCCACAGGATGGGTCCCATCGGGGCCACAGGATGGGTCCCATCGGGGTCTCAGGATGGGTCCCATCGGGTCCACAGGATGGGGCCCATCGGGGTCTCAGGATGGGTCCCATCGGGGTCTCAGGATGGGTCCCATCGGGGCAACAGGATGGGTCCCATCGGGTCTCAGGATGGGTCCCATCAGGATGGGTCCCATCGGGGCCACAGGATGGGTCCCATCGGGGCAACAGGATGGGTCCCATCGGGGCAACAGGATGGGTCCCATCGGGTCTCAGGATGGGTCCCATCGGGGCAACAGGATGGGTCCCATCGGGGTCTCAGGATGGATCCCATCGGGGCCACAGGATGGGTCCCATCGGGGCCACAGGATGGGTCCCATCGGGGTCTCAGGATGGGTCCCATCGGGGCCACAGGATGGGTCCCATCGGGGCCTCAGGATGGGTCCCATCGGGGCCACAGGATGGGTCCCATCGGGGCCTCAGGATGGGTCCCATCGGGGTCTCAGGATGGGTCCCATCGGGGCCACAGGATGGGTCCCATCGGGGTCTCAGGATGGGTCCCATCAGGGCCACAGGAGGAGTCCCATCGGGGTCTGCAGCCCTCCTGCCCGTCGTCCAGTTTCTCCGCCGTGGCACCCGGCCCCCAGAGTGTGCCTTGCCCCCCTGCCAGGTGTCAGCAGAGACAGTGGGTCAGAAGGGATTGGGTTCATTTTAGGTGTCTTTCCGATTTCATTGATCAAGTCCACAGCGTCCAGATGGTCCAGACCCACAGACGGTAGGACATCACATGTCCAGAGACAGGGGACATGAAGCTCTGCAGGGATCTATACATCTCTTATCATACTCCTGCTGCCATACAAAACATGAGGAAGATCCAGACATTTACCAAGCGGTGGAGTTGCATTAAGGGGATTGTAGGATTCAGAGTACCAGGAGCTTGACCCTTACTAGACACTAAAGGTCAGGCTATATCGACACCTGATTCTATGATTCAAGAATTATATCATTTTCTGGAACCTTGGAGCACTGAATATAGTGCTTCAGATAGCTGTAACAATGTTTCACACGTGGTTACAAGCACCAACATGTCAATGTTTATCCCTCTGGGGCCATTTAAAAAAGCCCGTTAGCCACCTCAATTTTCAAAATGGAAACAGCCGAGGAAAAAGTATTTTACTACAGAATTTCAACCACTGGGTACATTTGGGTGATTTTGGTATTGAATTATATGTTTTTGACTATGGGAAAGTCAAATGTATATGTTTGAACTTGTTCAGAACTGTTTTGTGTAATTTTAAAATACAAAATGTAAAAAATAACACTTAAAAAATTGATAATTGCAAAAAACATGTAAAACTACGATTTTCAAACACCAACAGGAAACGTATTTCCATGTTTATTAGATATAACAGTATGATTGTGTATGTATTTACTCCTGACACCTGCAGCTGCATAATGCTGTACAGGGATGACCAAATCGGTAACATTTGCATCGTCCACTACATTCCGACTTGCATCCACACTTGGTCAGCTGCTGACAGCTCTCAGCGAATATCTGCCAATGATCTTCTTCTTTGGTCCATCCCCACTCTGCAGGATTCTGTATTTCAGGTTGAAGCACTGTTGACTGACTGCATATACCTGCCTGGCTGCACGTTTCAAATGCTGCAGTAGAGCCGCTTGGGTAGGAGGAATGGCCTTGTAGGCCCTCTGTTTCCTTGCAAACATAATAATAATAATTCCTTACAATTATTATAGCGCTTTTCCAGTGCTCAAAGCGCTTTACAGATACACACATTACACATATCATACATGCAATGGTCACTGTGGACAATACCCACAGGAGCAAGTTCAGGTGAAGTGTCTTGCTCAAGGACACACCGGCTTTACAGACGCAGCAGCGGCGGGTTTCACCCCTTGATCTGATGATCATTGCACAGCGCACTGCGCCACACCGTCCATCTTCACGCCTCGAGGTCATCGAGGCGCTTTTACAAGTACACATTGGTATCATACATGTACTGTGGACAATACCCACAGGAGCAAATCCGGGTGAAGTGTCTTGCCCAAGGACACAACGGCCTGACGCAGTGGCGGCAGGAGCGGGTTTCGAACTGGAGTTCCCCAGCACCCCCCTTGATCTGATGATCAGATGCACAGACCACTGCGCCACCCGTCCCCAACATGTCAAATCTGGCTTCATTAACACCCTCAGCAACACTGGACCTGTCATACATCATGACCACACATGTTTCCATGATCTTCAGTTCGTCATCATTAAACCACTGCTGGTGGATACTGGCTGAGTTTACTGAAGAGATCAGATGCCTCGTCACCAACTTCCCATGTCTGCCAAGCTGTCTTCTGGCCTTCACCGCGGAAAGCCGACACAACATCCCAGCCAGTAAAGGCATGAAAGAAGAGAATCCCTTTGCTCTTTCCCATTCCAATAGAAAGACAAAGGTCATGCACAGGGATCCACTTAAGGTTCCGTCCATGGCCAAAGGCAATCCACAACTGTTGCAGACCAATTTCCTGAAGGGTTGGAAGAATGCTGACTGCAATCACAAGAATATCTGTGTCGTTGGCTTTTATAATTATGTTTGTCTGCCCTCTTTTGCTGCTTGCTTGGCATGCACAAAGATTATTGTGTCGGCTTCTTCGTGACTACAGGGAGCCAACTCGTCTAGGCTCATGGTTTGGGTACTTAGAGCGTTTTCTTCTTTGGTCACAATGACCACATTGTGCGCTGACATCTGTGCAATTTAGTCAGCAAGGTAGTGTTGTCATTGTCTCTGAGAAAGCTCTGCCAGTTTGATGGAATGTTGCCCTTGTTGGTCACCCTACGCCTGACTCCACATCCTCGCCTTGACCTGGTTTCAACCTTTAGGCTCATGGGCAGGTAGACATCAAACACAATGTCAGTCCTCTTGTACTTGGTAGAGTGTGCCTCGATCGTGGGAAGGGAATCCCGTACTGCATAGTCTTCAAAGCTCAGGAGCCTCGTGGTGGAAGACGGTATACCAGTGCTGAACCATCAATAATGATGATATCTGCCTCAGGCTCCGTGTCAGCGATTGCAACAAGCGACTCGAGTATGCCAGCAAGCTGGGATTTCTGGCAGCTCTGAATATTTCCCCCATCACTCCGAGCAGCAGGGAATGGGTGGTTCTCATGACCAAATTGGACAGTGTAGAGAATAGTTGACATTCCTTCCTACCTTCTGTTTGGAACAAATTATCGAGGCTGGTTTTTGACGAAAAAAATCCACACGGTTCTTCTCGATTGGTTTGTAGAAGGTTGAATCTTCTACTTCGATTACGGCCATGAATTCCCGGAACTGAGCTTTGCCCCTTTCATAGTGAGTTCTCATCAAGTCTACTGCACTGGTGTGAGCAATATCCTTTGTGTCTAGGGACAACAGGTCACGGACGCTCCTCTTGGAAAGGATTGCCCATATCCGTAAATCATATCATAACTTGTGAGAGCTTATCAACTTTCTCAAACTTTTCTCACTTTCTCCTTTGAGCTCGTTCTGTCTGCTCATGGTGGCTGGTGTGCTCTGTACCCTCTTTGACTTCAGAGGCTGCTTCACACTGTGCGACCAAATGGCTGATTTCAGGCCCAGCTATCATCCACCTCCTGAGTGCTGATGGATCTTCAGTTAGGCCAATTGCTCCCCCATCTGCCTTGACAACAGCGTTGGCCTGTTCGTGGGCTCGGTCGATGGCCATTGCTGAGAACTCTCGGCTTGATTTGTGCACAACACATGTTCCACTCTCAAATTCCTTTCCCAGTTGAGGGTTTTTTTTTTTTTAAGGTCATCATGTCTCTGAGGTGGATAGGAAGCCAACGTGTATAGTTTGTGTTGTTGTGGCCTGGGTTAAAAAATGCCACAATGTCCTTGATTTTGTCCATCACATGTCTGACAATAGCAACAGAGTGGGCTTGATCTCGGAGCAGAGGTAAAAGTGATATTTTCTTAGTGTTGCGCTCAACTGTCGTGTCTATCCTGCAGCGCATGCCTTTATAGAGTTTTAGGTTCCACCCAAGCGCTATCGCCCTCTAGTGATCAGTCTGCATATCGCACAACACAGTTAGAATGAAATTGGTATTTAAATAACTTAGACACATTAAAATTTAAATAAATATGGGGGGTGACACTTCTTGAACCTTCTCAACATCTACTCTGTTGCGAATTTTTAATAATAAATAATTTAAACAGACAATCCAGTTTCTACGTGGTCCAGAATGTATGATTTGACATCAAAATCATTCATATAGGGCAGGCGAAAGTGAATTTATAGCAAAACAATTATATTTTGAAGCCATCAGCGGCGGCCATCTTGAAAAATGGCGGCCATCTTGGATTTTTGAGTGGCTAACGTGCTTTTTCAAAAGAGTAACCTCCATGGAGTATATGTGCCAATTGTAGTGCTTGTAACCACTTGTGAAAGATTGCCCTGATAATATTCACTTATCTGCAGCACTAATAAAAGGGAATATGCAATAAAGAAGAGGATGGGCAGGATTGTAAGTTCAACTGAAAAATAACATTAGGATTGATAACACATGCACTGTGTTATCATTGTGCCCACACTGCATTCTTTTTCCACACTGAAAAGGCACCCATAGTGGGAATTTCATGACATTTCCACCCTAGAAGGGAACCCAAGTTCACCAAGAGTGGAAACTGCCCCCTCGTGTCGGCCAGTGACTAAAAGCTATGTGGATGACCTCCTAAATGTTATGAAGAAAGGGATCCACTATAGTATTTGAGGGTGTGTGTGGCAGCTCACCTGTCTGTTGAGCTTGACAGCCCGGATGGTGTTGGGGTAGCTGTAATTGCAGATCTCCGTCTCCTTCTTGAAGTGGTAGATGTTCATGCGCTGCGGCATGGCGGTGCTCACTACAACCACCAGACTGCTGGAGAACAGACGCTCCACGATGTACACATCTGGAGTCTCTGCTGGGGGGGGGGGGGGGCACACAGGTAGTGATGGGACGCTGCTTTATGTTGCGTCTCTTAGATCCTTACCATGCGGATATTAGAACCTGGAATTCTCTTTCACTTCTGGTCAGATGAAATAATTCCAGATACTTCAAACTAAAGATATTTCAATCAGATGGTTATATCTCAGATGTTTAACATTTAATAAACATTGTACATGTCAGCCTGGCATTTTTTAGATCTGATGAATAAAAATGGGTGGTCTTCAACATGAATTTGAAATCAAATTCTATCATGAGAAACGATACCGACAATAAATAGTAGCCTGCAGTGGAGTTTTTGGTAATCACACATACATTATGTTGAGATCGTATTCAGAAACCAGATACAGATTTAAGGCAATATATTTTAGAGCACTCCTATTGATCTTTGTTGACATTTTCTTTACATCCTGACATGAATCAATGAATCCCTGCGTGTCCTATAAAGTGTCCTGTTGTGAGCTCCGTCTTCTGCTCTAGCACAACCTCAGTGTGTGCATTTGTGTTTGGACAACGTTTGTATGGACTGTCATGAAATACAGTTCAGACCTTCATGTTCTCCTCAGGGTGAATTGTGATTCATCTATTTATCACACACAGTACAACATACATTTTCATCAATAAAAAATACCTTTTGACGCGTTTATCCGGTTAGCACCTTCTCAGCATAAACTAAGATAATGAACATTGTAAATATTGTACCTTGTTGTGTTTTTGTGATCAGTGTAACAGCAGAAAGCCAACATCAGCAGAGCGGGGGCCTATGCTGCGAAGCCGGTTCAACCTAACCTGGATATGTTTGAGTTAGCCGGTTGGCCTAATCCAAAACATACGCGCTCTCGCTAAGCGGTCCTACGACGCGGGTTATCAAGTGGATCGCTCAAGCCAGCCGTGTCCTATCTAGTTAGGTGCGCGTTCACATGAGAGGGGTGGTATCTGGAGCGTTCGACCAATCACAAACATGGAGAAGCGCACTGACAGCGCAGCGTCATACTTCCTGAATGAAAAGTCAACTCTAATATTAGACATATGAAGAAGTTAAACTTTAAACATCCATGACTTAAACACTTGATCAGGATCAAAGCACAGAGCTGCAGCTGCAAGGTGAACACAGCTGGAACAGAACAAGTGTTTGAATGCCTCATTAACAGGTTCATGATATCACTGCCCGTCTAACACACCATCTGACTTTCATTACGTTTGTGTTTCCTCAACTTAATGTGTTGCTTAAAATAATCCTTCTGCATCCAGTCTGTGACGCTGTGAGTGCTGCACGGCCAGATACGGCTCAGTGACTCAGATCAGGAGATATGTGATACATTATGAAGTGATATGCCGCGGACTGTACTTAATGTACTCTGATCCGGGTACTTATGTTGTGGCAGATATTTAAGTAAGCTTTCTTAACGCTAATGTTATAATAGTCAGATTGCTCTGAAGATGGAGGTGATATTCTATTCATGTTCACGTTCACACAGTCGGTGATTTTTGCCGGCCGTCTTTCCTGCGACGGCAGCTTTTCTGTATTTCCTTTCTCCTGTAATATGACTTGATCGCTTTAAACTCCGCACACTGAGCTCTGATTGGTCAGCAGGCGGTGCTTTCACTGAGTTGAGCTCTTAGCCTGCAACCTCACCTGGTCCCGACCAGGTTAGCCGCTTAGCATAAGTTACCATGGAGATCTAGCCGCTAAAAAGAGAACCAGCTTCATAGGACCGGAAAGCCGGAGTTTTCCCTGAATTTAGCCGCTAAGCGAAAATCCTGCTTCGCAGTATACCCCCCTGGTTAGGTTGCAGGCTAAGAGCTCAACTCAGTGAAAGCACCGCCTGCTGACCAATCAGAGCTCAGTGTGCGGAGTTCAAAGCGATCAAGTCATATCACAGGAGAAAGGAAATACAGAAAAGCTGCCGTCGCAGGAAAGACGGCCGGCAAAAATCACCGACTGTGTGAACGTGAACATCAATAGAATATCACCTCCCATCTTCAGAGCAATCTGACTATTATAACATTAGCGTTAAGAAAGCTTACTTAAATATCTGCCACAACATAAGTACCCGGATCAGAGTACATTAAGTACAGTCCGCGGCATATCACTTCATAATGTATCATATCTCCTGATCTGAGTCAGCTGAGCCGTATCTGGCCGTGCAGCACTCACAGCGTCACAGACTGGATGCAGAAGGATTATTTTAAGCAACACATTAAGTTGACGAAACACTCGACACAAATGTAATGAAAGTCAGATCGTGTTTTAGACGGGCAGTGATATCATGAACCTGTTAATGTACGCATTCAAACACTTGTTCTGTTCCAGCTGTGTTCACCTTGCAGCTGCAGCTCTGTGCTTTGATCCTGATCAAGTGTTTAAGTCATGGATGTTTAAAGTTTAACTTCTTCATTTTTGACTAGTATTAAAGTTCACTTTTCATTCAGGAAGTATGACGCTGCGCTGTCAGTTATGCTTCTCCATGTTTGTGATTGGTCGAATGCTCCAGATACCACCCCTCTCATGTGAACGCGCACCTAACTAGAGAGGACACGGCTGGCTTGAGCGATCCACTTGATAACCCGCGTCGTAGGACCGCTTAGCGAGAGCGCGTATGTTTTGGATTAGGCCAACCGGCTAACTCAAACACATCCAGGTTAGGTTGAACCGGCTTCGTAGTATAGGCCCCTGGTCCCAACCAGGTTAGCCGCTAAGCATAAGTTACCATGGAGATCTAGCCTGCTAAAAAGAGAACCAGCTTCGTAGGACCGGAAAGCCGGAGTTTTCCCTGAAGTTAGCCGCTAAGCGAACATCCGGCTTCGTAGTACACCCCCCTGTTTCTTATGGCAAGGTATACAGTAAACACCATCATGTAAACAGCAGTATTTTAAAGATCATTTATATGATTTATCTGAGGGGGAACAAACACTGGAAAGGTTGAACACTCGTAGCAAGAAATAAATGTAAGAAGAAAGTATTTAGTGGAAACAGATTAACCTCAATAAGAGCTCAACCTGGTTATGAACAATAAAGCTATTATGCACTGTGTAACAGGTCGTGTCAGCATTTCAAAATCTCAGTGTTGCTTTTACAGAAACCTGAGGAGTGTGGGACAGATGAGCGGATGCAACACTTCACACAATGCAGTCTGTCCTGTTATTACATAATCAAGTAAACGTAACGGTCCACCCAGGGGCGCCGTAAGGGGGTGAAAAGTTAGGACGATTCTAAGGGCCCGTGACTGACAGGGGCCCCAAAATGTTTAGAACATTAAGAATAAAAATGTAAGTAACCTTTCATCAATCCTCAATAATTAACATTAATAGAACGTTATATTGATAAATTACTCACTAGACTTACGATTCATTTAACTTATTTTCTTTCAAAAGTTAATTACCCAAAGCCTCTGTACACCCCCTTCTATTTACATGTAATGGTTTGGTCCTGCCTCCAAACGCGTTGTGGCACCGGCACTTGCAGAGAGTGAAAGCATGTGAGGAGGGATGCTAGTACTTAGCCTACATACGTGTGTTGTACGGTTGTACCATGTTTCAACGACCAACAAAGTCAGGCTCTAAGCAAAGAAGAGAAAGGAGAGAAAGACAAGAGAGAGGGACTAAAGGGCGACAGTATGTCACCCAGTTTTTCACAAGAAAAGGTGGGTGTGGTCCATGAGTGGTGCAAATTAGTCTGTTAGCTAATGTTTTTTTGTTTACTAAGCTGACATTAAGTACTGTTAATATCTTTACAGAAAATGCAGAGGTCTTTCATTTCACTGCTCTTTTAGCTGACATTTAAAAAGGTATGGTAGGTAATTCACTTCAGAAACACTTTTTGTTATATATTCTATGGAATGCTCTTAACATCCGATAGCAATGAATATATTAAATGATTTGACAACAAATACATACAAAAATGTCATCTGTGGAAGCCGTGGCGCTGTAAAAAGCACAACCAATCATCTGAGCCGGCCCGGCTAAAATAACTGGATGGCCTACCGGCCTGTCAGCCTTCCATCTGTGCACAAACTTATCGTGCCCTCATTGGTCATGTGCGCGTTCGTGTGTGTTGGAGGAGGGGCTCTGTAAGGAACTCTGAAGGAAGGGACAGATTTTTTTCGGTTGTGTACTTTCAGATTCTAGCGCACTCGAGCTGGTTTCTCCATTCTTACCTCCCTACCTTTAATAAATGCAGGCACATTTTTAGCGCCTATTCATAGCGCCTATTCACACTAAATCAGTTGTCCCTCCCCCTGGTGCCAGGACCAACAGATCCATCTTTAGGCTCAGCAGCCCTGTCCCCCCATAAGGCTGAATCTGAACCAGCTTTTCTCCCAACTGAAGGAGGTGAGCAGCATTGTGTTGAATGACATGCCACTTAACATATCTGAAGGGAGACTGGAATACAAAATATATATATATAACAAAAAGCTAACATCTAATTTAAATTATACATTTCAAACACAGTATTTTCCCACACAGCCAATGATCTATATAAAACAAAAAACTGCTTTTAGTCTATTTAGGATGATGGACAGTTTGAAGCATTGAGTGATCAGTCTGTATTAGGTAAACAAAATGTTAATCACCGACATTTTGGCTATGATATTAATACTAATGTTATTATATTAAAGCAGGGGTGGGGAACCTCCGGCCCCCGGGCCGTATACGATCCGCTAGACCATTTGGTACGGCCCTCGAGGTAATTTATAAACAAAGTGGCCTGTGCCTGGTGGTGGGGCCCAATGTGGTATATTTTCATGGGGCCCAAAATCCCTGGCGGCGCCCCTGGGTCCACCAGTAATACATTATGCCGTTATAGATTAATGTCTAAAAATGACACCGCCTTTGGTGTATAACTAGTGGACTTCTGCTCTGACATTGTCCCAATGTCCATGTTTCAAACAGCCTAAAGCAATCTGTCCTATGGTAACAATACAGTCAACAGTCCGTGTATTGGTCACCTTTAAGGGACTGGGAGTTGTCTGCCAGAAGCTATATGAACTGACTTTGTATTTAGTTGTTGTTGGGCATTTTAACTGTATTTGAATCAGATAAAGGATTTTAGTAATTGAGTGACTTGATCTTTAGTTGACAGAGCGGTTGATCCCTAGTTAGCGGAAAGTACGTGTCATGTGTTCAAGAGTACCAATAGGACAGCAGAGTCTCAGTGTAACAGAGCAGAGCTTTATCGTTATCCGTGGGCCAGAGACAGAGATTCATACTGACCACTCTCATGGAGACAGTCCAGTCTATCCACCTTGGTCAAAGAGAACAGCTTGTAGCCAGTCTTTGTTCCCACAGCCAGTGACCTGCGCGCGACACACACACACACACACACACACACACACACACACACACACACACACACACACACACACACACACACACACACACACACACACACACACACACACACACACACACACACACACACACACACACACACACACAGACACACACACACACACACACACACACACACACACACACACACACACACACACACACACACACACACACACACACACACACCATCAGTACAACTCGTACACATCTAGCCCTTAATAAGGGTGCATTCACTTATTCTTCATCACATCCCTTCCCTTACCACAGAGCGACCCCTAGTGGTGGAAATGGTCTTGCATAAGAAAAAGGAATCAAAAGGATCAGCTGACCTGTTGTCTAATCCAACAACCCTCAGAACGCATGACAGAAGTTAACAAATAGGTCCCTTTGATGCGTTTATTTTCAATTGTATCAAACAGTGTCCCTCAGTGGATGCAGTTGTCTCAGTCATCATAGAGATGCAGTTGTTCTGTAGTCATAAAGTAACCTTAGTAATGGTATCAGACAGGCGAAGTCCCGCCCTCTACTTCCGCTCCATGGGACCTTATTTCGGAAAAATTATGTATTGAAGTCAATGGAGAGAGAAAACGTATCTTTCGATCCCGTTTGAATTGTGCCACGAATTACACATATATGTTTGTCAATTTAAAAGATAATTTCCATGTAAAGAAAGTCACAGTTTGTCGTAAAACTGTTGAAATATAAGACTATGAAAAATACGCAACTAGAAACACTACAAATCCCAGAGTGATGTAAGTGTGAGTGTAAGTGATGTCATAACGTTACACATTACACTCGTGTTACTCACTGAAACCTTGTAAAGCCGGTCCCGCATGCTGGCTCTTATGGAACCGACTAACTCCCCTTGTGTGTCTGTACAGCTCTCAACATGCCCAGACTTGGAGTGATTTTCACCTCTTTTAATACTTTTCGCCTCATTCTGAAAGAAAGAGGTGACATGTGCTAACGTGACGGCCATCTTGGTGTTGGTGACGTGTGCGAGACCAGAGATGTAGTTCATTGAGCGTTTCACACACAAAAATGTGTTACTTCACAGTTTTACGACACATTTTAATTGTTTTGACTTGAAAAATTATCTTTTAAATTGACAAACATCTTATGAATAATTCATGGCACAATTCAAACGGGTTCAAAAGATAATCTTTCTCTCCCCATTGACTTCAATACATACTTTTTCTGAAATAAGGCCCCATGGAGGTCCCCCGGAAAGGGAGGCACTTCGCCACTCTATGGAGGTCACGTGATAACAGGTACACATGAGAGGTTTCTCAATACTCTAATTCCCCCTCCTCGACTCCTCGGTCCTCCGGTAGTGACCCGGAAATGAATTTCAGCGCGCCATGTTGAAGGACATCTCATTTCTCTAAATGCACTTTGAGGACCGAGCATCGAGCGTCGAGGAGGCTCTCTGGAGGAGCTCTAACCGAGGAGACACTGATGGATCCTCCACGGATGCATTTCCGGGAACGGTGGAGGCCTGACGCACGGCAGGACTTATCTCAGCCAATGACAGCTCTGCATGCATCCCCTGGATATTATTTTAGTAACTGCTTTCATTGCGATGCAATGTTTACAGTGAGAACAGCTGTGAGGTCAGTGCAGAAAGCAGAGCAGTGTGTACAATATACACCGAGGAGAGAGGAGGGGAACCGAGGAGAGAGGAGGGGAGCCGAGGAGAGAGGAGGGGAGCCGAGGAGAGAGGAGGGGAGCCGAGGAGAGAGGAGGGGAAGCAGCAGGCGGTTAGAGAAATGAGAACTCCTCTCCTCTGAGCGGTCATTTTAAAGAGACGTCCATTAATGATGACAGGAGGCAGCAGCCTCTGTCTGATGGACAGATGTGTTCATGATGACTTCTATATTTACTTTGATTCATTCACAGTGCGGTAATGAGACAATAACAGGCTACATATACGGACATACACACACACACACACACACACACACACACACACACACACAACCACACACACACACACACACACACACACACACACACACACACACACACACACACACACACACACACACACACACACACACACACACACACACACACACACACACACACACACACACACACACACACACACACACACACACACACACACACACACACACACACACACACACACACACACACACATGTATATAAATATATACAATTTAAAGTATGAGAGCACTCTCATAATAACGTAACACTATCAGAGACTGGATATATCCCCCCCCCCCCCTCTCTGGTCGCTGAAATGGGGAATTGAAATGACGGGCCAAAAGTTGTACAAGTATTAAAAGTAAGCAGAGGACACCAACCCAACTGAGACCCGTCTGTCCGCCGCATCTACGCACTGTACAACACACACCTACACCCTACCACACACACACACCCTAACCCTAACCCAATACCCCTCCTCGACTCCTCTCTTCCCGTCCTCCGGGACTTGACCCGGAAATCGATCAAGACACGCCATGTTGAAGGACGTCCCAATACTTGAAATGCACACGGAGGAGTCGAGGAGGGGTGCGGGAGGAGGGGTGAGGGAGGAGGGGTGCGGGAGGAGGGGTGAGGGAGGAGGGGTGCGGGAGGAGACGAAAGGGAGGATACACTCAGACTACGCGGAAGTGTTTTCACTACTCGCAGGTATAGAAGCTCCGCCCCCACCTTCACAGCTGGTCGATTTCAACAGAGGAAAACCAACAACTGGAAGATGAGTGGAAAAGTGCTCACAGCTCCGTGGGACTTATTATGTGCAATTAATTTCTTAAGGTTATACTAACAATTTAAGTCATGTTTAATGATCTTTAACGTCACTAAAACATAGCTATTAAGAAAGCTATTTCATAAATAACAATTATTTGTTTTGTGTTAAGATAATCAGAGTTAAATTATTTAAAATGCACAGTCCTGAATGTGGGTTTGTGGTGACGTGCCCCACCTAGTGTCAGCAGAAAGTATTACAAATAATAATTACAAAAAATAAAAAAATATCTAAAATATATTTTAAGATCATGTTTAATCGTCTGTACATTGCTTTTTTAGTCTGTGTTCTTCTAATTAGTGTCTACAGTGTGCCTATTGACCTGTTTAGAGCCATGTGGGACAAAACCCGATCCTACCCCTCCCTCTCACTGTCTAAGTGAACCGTGACTGTAAAAACTACACTGCGCATGCTCAGAGTATTGTCCTATTTAATGTGTGTGGCAAAAAAATAATGACCATAAGGGCATTGAGCTGCCATCCCCACCATACGTCATCTCACATCATTCAGAGTTGATTGGCTGTAAGTACTCACGTGTGCAGTGCTGCGAAACGTCACGTGTAGTTTGAAGAGGAGACGAGAGAGCAGCATATAGCTAACATCACCAGCGATTAAAAGAAGTAAAAAACTGAAAGAAAATGAATGAAGTTGACCATTTACTGGAGCACACATTTGAGACACTTAGTCTCGGAGAGAAACTGGAGGTAAAGCGCCTCGGTGCCCACCATCCACCGGATTTCCAAATGGTCCAGACTGCGGGCAAAGTTAAACGTGGGTTTAACGCTGAGTGGTTTGCTAAAAAGAAATGGCTAACGGCGAGCATCCAGAAGAATTCCCTCTTTTGCTTTCCTTGCCTGCTTTTTGGTGAAGATCAAGGTACTTGGTCGAGGACAGGTTACAAGGACTTAAAGCATCTGTCGGAGAGGACAATGAAGCATGAGAGCAGCAACAGTCATTTGGAAAATGCCGTAAAATTGGGATAACTTGGAAGGGTGAATGTTGCAGCTCAGATTGACAGCGCCTACAGACGCGGCATTGATGATCATAATAGGAAGGTGGAAGAAAACAGGTACGTGCTTGGTCGGATCATCACCTGTATTAAACTGTGTGGGAAATATGAGACAGCACTGCGGGGCCACGACGAGTCGGCGGACTCTCTGAATCCAGGGATATTCAGGTCAATTATCGAGACAATGTGTGAGGGCGATTCCAGACTTCGACGGCACTACGAAGCTCAGCCCGTTTTCAAAGGGACATCAAGCACCATACAGAATGAACTCTTGGACTGCATGTATGATGTGAACAGGGAGGAAATAGCCAAGCAAGTGGACAACACATCAGTTGCCGTTCAGGCCGACGAGACAACCGACGTCTCCTGTAAATCGCAAATGGTGATTGTGCTGCGATACATTATGCCTGACCTCACAGTTACAGAGCGTTCTTTGGAGTTCGTGGAAGTAAAGGACACAACTGGTGTAGGTCTCTCTAACAGCATCAAGGCTTTCCCAACCTCAAAAGGATAAAGGCTTTCACAACACCATGGGGCAGCCGCGACTTAGCGCATTGGCCAGGATTTCAGTTGAAGCCAGTTGATCCAGCAGCTACAGGACTTCCTCCCCAAAGTGACCGCTCTGTGGGAGGAAGGGCCGCCGTGCCGCTTTCCTCTTCACGTGAGCCTTCAGCTTCGGAGCTCTGACCTTCTGTGTGGCCTCTGCAGGATCCATTGATACGGTGACCTCAGTGATGAGTGTCTGTGTGTTCTTATATTTACAGTCTATGGTGTTTTAATGCTAAAGCATTACGGTTGTTGTTATTGTTAAGAATTGCTTTGTGATGGTGCCCTTTACTCCTATACTCCTTTACTATGACAACCCCACGCTGTGAAAAATAATATCCAGGGGATGCATGCAGAGCTGTCATTGGCTGAGATAAGTCCGGCCGTGCGTCACGCCTCCACCGTTCCCGGAAATGCATCCGCGGAGGAGCCGTGGAGGATCCATCAGTGTCTCCTCGGTTAGAGCTCCTCCAGAGAGCCTCCTCGACGCTCGATGCTCGGTCCTCAAAGTGCATTTAGAGAAATGAGATGTCCTTCAACATGGCGCGCTGAAATTCATTTCCGGGTCACTACCGGAGGACCGAGGAGTCGAGGAGGGGGAATTAGAGTATTGAGAAACCTCTCATGTGTACCTGTTATCACGTGACCTCCATAGAGTGGCGAAGTGCCTCCCTTTCCGGGGGACCTCCATGGGGCCTTATTTCAGAAAAAGTATGTATTGAAGTCAATGGGGAGAGAAAGATTATCTTTTGAACCCGTTTGAATTGTGCCATGAATTATTCATAAGATGTTTGTCAATTTAAAAGATAATTTTTCAAGTCAAAACAATTAAAATGTGTCGTAAAACTGTGAAGTAACACATTTTTGTGTGTGAAACGCTCAATGAACTACATCTCTGGTCTCGCACACGTCACCAACACCAAGATGGCCGTCACGTTAGCACATGTCACCTCTTTCTTTCAGAATGAGGCGAAAAGTATTAAAAGAGGTGAAAATCACTCCAAGTCTGGGCATGTTGAGAGCTGTACAGACACACAAGGGGAGTTAGTCGGTTCCATAAGAG
Organism: Pseudochaenichthys georgianus; assembly: GCF_902827115.2. Taxonomy (NCBI): domain Eukaryota; kingdom Metazoa; phylum Chordata; class Actinopteri; order Perciformes; family Channichthyidae; genus Pseudochaenichthys; species Pseudochaenichthys georgianus. The sequence goes on from NC_047510.2 coordinate 115,748, forward strand.
CCAGCATGCGGGACCGGCTTTACAAGGTTTCAGTGAGTAACACGAGTGTAATGTGTAACGTTATGACATCACTTACACTCACACTTACATCACTCTGGGATTTGTAGTGTTTCTAGTTGCGTATTTTTCATAGTCTTATATTTCAACAGTTTTACGACAAACTGTGACTTTCTTTACATGGAAATTATCTTTTAAATTGACAAACATATATGTGTAATTCGTGGCACAATTCAAACGGGATCGAAAGATACGTTTTTCTCTCTCCATTGACTTCAATACATAATTTTTCCGAAATAAGGTCCCATGGAGCGGAAGTAGAGGGCGGGACTTCGCCTGTCTGATACCATTACTAAGGTTACTTTATGACTACAGAACAACTGCATCTCTATGATGGCGCGCTGAAATTCATTTCCGGGTCACTACCGGAGGACCGAGGAGTCGAGGAGGGGAAATTTGAGTATTGAGAAGCCTCTCTTGTCTTCTGCTGACCCATAGCATTTACTGAACTTAGGATATTTTGAGTCTCCAAACTTTAGGAAGGTAAAAAATGTAGTTGCTCGAGCACACCTTGAATATCTTTTATAAAAGTCACACTGCTGTTTCACAGGGTAACTTTTGCTAAACAAAAGTGTTTCTGAACAGATCCCTAAATCCAAATGAAATCGAATAACAATGGAACATTTGCTGCAGTAGTTGCCAGAGTATAGAGTAATTTGTTCCTTAACAGGAAACCACCAATCCAGTGGTCATGGTTAGGACCTCTGCTAACCAGGAGTGCAGAGTAACTACATGCTAGAGATGATACACAACGACAGCAACACTTTGATGTTCCAGAGACTTCGACCACAGCTCGATACAGAGGTATTGTCCATCAACACACCCCCTCGATGCCTTGTTGTGGCCAGCTTGTTGTGGCCAGCTCTGGGACACAAGGCAGATTCATATTCCAGGTTTTTTGTGGGTTAATTTGATGACCTGTCATTTTGTTTGTCCATAAAAAAAGGAAGAACAATGATATCAAACTCATGTTTCCATTACATTTGATATAAATGTGATGTTTTAAGCAAGCTTACAAGCTGACCAACATTCTGTCTCCTCCATGTCTGTACTTATTTAGCCTGTACACTTTATAGTAGCTCAGTTGTACGTGTTGGAGACATCACTTTATTCTTACACAGGTCATCTTGGTAATGGCCACCAGGTGTGCACATTCCTGTCCTGTCTCAAATGTATTCAGTAGTTTCTTTATGTTGTGTATTATTTGGATACTCTAGTGAGTATGTATACTTTCTTTTGTAATTTAGTATATATTTGCTGTGAATGGTCATTTGTAGTTGTATTATATTTGTATCTTATTGTATCTTTTAAATATGTTAACTCATGTAATGCTTGACAACACTGCTGCTGTGAATGAATAATTTCTCAATGTGGGATGAATAAAGTATCTATCTATATAATCTGTCATTTTAAGATATAGACAAAGCATACATATGGAGTTTCTGTTCTTCTGCTGTCTGAAGCTCTGACTGCACATGGACAGGAGACACATACACACAGGTATACATAACCAGACCGATTTGAACATTTCTTTCTATCATGTCCTAAATCTTTGGATTACTCAACACTTTAACAACATGGCAGAGGCAGGCCTGTCTAAAATACAGTGACCTCTGTTATTGTGTGTTTCAACTATTCAGATAATCTGACACTAAGCGGTGGAAGCCTCTGGCAATACGAGTTACACCCTTAAGACACGTTCTTAAGCAAGGCCCAGGAAACTCCCTACTGATCCCTGCGCTGCTGTTACAGCCATCACCATGGGTTACCATGTTTTAAATGCAACCCCAACCTAACATCATAGATGCAGGAGCTGTGAGAGACAGGTATTGTCCAGCACAGTCCAACACAGTATCCTGTCTTAGCTCCACTGTAGTTGGATGAGTCAAGTTCCAGAAATATTGATCGTACATTTCCCATTTCACAATAAAATCTCAGTCTGCGCTGCGCTCCGGGTCTCAGAGGTCAGAACATCCTCAGCTTAAATACAACTTCTGACCACGAGCTTTGAAGGTGCAAACAGAACATTTGAATGAAACCTTATATATCCTATATATATATATATATGTATATAAAAGGTTTCATTCAAGTTTTGTCTTATAGGCTACGAAAGTAGCTGCTTCTTCTGGGTTAACGGATTTGCCAAGTTTATAAGAACACTGACTTTGATAAGTGTCCATTTTATAGTAAGAGATCAAAATGTTCAATTTCAGAGGTGTGTGCATAAACCCCATCTCTTTTAGATGTCTGTTTTTAGTGGTGTCCAAGCCAAAATAACCCTAACATCACTATGACATCATCAGGGTTATTTCCTCAAATTTAGGAAATCTTCTCCAGAGCCAGAAGACAAAGCAATGTTTTGGATGATACTCAATCTGATCATTAGCAAACCGGTTTTAATATATAGCCATATGAAATCGGCTTGCCCCTTTATGGGTTGTAGGTGATCCCAGGACAATGATCAAAGCCTCCTGCATTCCTTTAGTCTGAGACAGATCTAAAGCATGTTGAGTGTTTGCTTGACTCATGTCATGTTCTGCTACTTACGTGGAGTCCTGGTTAAAGGAGGCGCAGCCGAACTGCAGCCCCGGTCCGTCCCCTCCGCCGGGCCCCGCTGCCTCTCCGCCGGGCCCCGCTGCCTCTCCGCCGGGGCCCGCCACTCCGCTCTCCATCCCGATTCCCAGCGACCTCCTTCCCTCACACACACACACACGCACACACACACACGCGCACACACACACACGCGCACACACACACACACACACACACACACACACACACACACACACACACACACACACACACACACACACACACACACACACACACACACACGCACACGAACTTTATTTACATGTAGCCTATTTATAAGTCCTGACCTGCTTTAATATTTTGAAATCAGGACTTGTGTTTGTTATAGAGTCTATATGGCGCGTTTGACATACTGGGTGTTTCTCAATCGCGAGGATGCTGGCTTGGTAGTCGCGTACTTCCAAGTCACTTCCTTCCTTCGGAAGTGCGCCGGAGTCTGATGAGAATATTCGTTGTGGCCAAACGGCGGTACTACACTTCCTTTAGGTTGCTGGGCCCGGAAACACTTTTCCACATTGACTTACATGGGGAAAGAGTGGTCTGTAAATCGTTGGATCATTTTTTAAAAACTAAATAAACAACCCAGTATGAACACTTGTATAGCCCTTATTAAAAACATTCGTTCCTCAAGTTGTAAAAATGTGCTAATAACGTTATTCTGAGAGTTATTTCCAGAGCCATATAATAGAATTATAATAGATATAATATAATATAATCTATTATATGGCTCTGGTTATTTCCCTCTGCATTATGAACGCGCATCTAACCCACGGGACCGCGCTGCCCGGCACGTTCATGTTACGTGTTCAGCACTACATGAGTTTCTCTTTACCCATGGATGCACAATAACAACGGACCATATGGCCTTACTGCCAGCCCACGGAGCTGTAATAATGGATATATTGCACATGTTTGCTGTAATTCATCATTTGTCAAATATTATACTACATGGGCTGTATGATGTACATTTTGTACCGTAAATGTTGTATTAAATAAAGTTAATAATATTACCGACGTAGATTAACGTTCCTGTAGCTTCTTATTGCACTTGCAATATAGCCTACCATTAAAAGAGTTGAAGTTGAGTTTGCTATTAGGCCGACTATATATTAAGTCGTCATATTTATACATATATCAATAAAGATATGTGTCAAAGCTCTAATCAAATTAACAGTTGTATTAATTATAATTGTATATATATATATATATATGTATATTGCCTGTGTTGTATATGTATACACACAAATGAACAACCTTGTGTTTTTTCGAAAGTTTTACAAGTTGTATTGTAGTGTTTATTTTAGTGTTGTTTTATTCTTATCCACATTTTGATTTCAGAGCACAGCACAGGAGAATGCTGGGCACAACATCACGCTCAACAGTGAAGCTGGCAATGCTGAACAAAACCAGTTATAATATTTATTCCGCTGAAAAAGTGAAAGCTTTACGAAAATGTAATTAAAAATACATAAGCATTTCAGGTAGAAATTAGCATTTTATATAGAAATTCACATATATAAGAAATGAAACCTAAAAGAGATGTTAACACATGTATACCTCTGATGGCTGGCATAGTAGAACTAGGTGAACAAAAATAGTGACAACAAATGTTAATACAATTTATATAGATTAAAAGGTAATATAATAATGATTACAATTATTCTATTAAAAAATCCACCAAACATTATCAACAGGAAAGCCCTCTGAAGGCATGTTGTGGTTTGAAAAAAGTTGAGGATGGGGTCCAGACAGTTCAATCAGGAGAGACTTTAAGGAACATTTATTGACACATATCTTATGATAAATGTTAAGTCTTTGGCGATTAGACCCCGATCCTGAAATGGTATATCTAAGAGGGGAAATGCAGCCGTGAGCATATCGGGAACCCCCCGGGGTCTAGACACTGGTGATGATGATGCTGAAGATCTGGATTTGATGAGGAGATGGGATGAAGAGGAGGTGTGATGAGGTCTTTGGATTAGCTCTGGTACTGGATGTGATGAAAGGAGGTGGATGGGGGGAGGCGGGCGGCAGCATGAACACCTGGAATCACAGCTGACTGCAGGAGAGAGGAGAACCATTTTAAAGATTGTAATATTGTCAGCAAGACATGAACATATATAACCACTATCATTCAATTCTGTAATTGCAGGTTTGTTAGCATGATATTTCAAACATAAATGGCCTGTCTTAGTTTAAAGCCCACTCACCATATTTATATTTATATATATATATATATATATATATATACACACGGTTGGTATTTAACAACAAGGGGTGTTGTAGTGTGTGATATTGGTATTTATGGAAACATTTTACACCATTCCTTCAAGTATTATACGTTTTAGTTACTTGTGGGCTACTTAACATGAATAATCACAGTTACTATCCTTTTACTCCATCACATTTCAAAGAGAAATAGGCTATTGTTATTTTAACTCCACCACAGTAATCCATCATCAGCTTTACTTTTTAGATAAAGTTTTAACTCACAATTGATCATAACAGGCTTCAACATATACATTTTTATATATTACCAAGTGGTTTCATGTACAACCCACACAAGTATCATGCTAAATGAAGCTCTGTTGCTTGGATATCACTAGATCCTGATGTCAGCGTAATATAAAAGTACATAACCATTGATGTGTAACTTAGCATAATTTACTAGCTAGCCGCTAGCTGCTAATTGCCGCCTCGATAATATAAATCCAGTACCAGGCAGCCAGGGTCATCAAAATCAATACTGACCCTTGGAACGTCTCAGTAGTATTTTGGTGTCATAATGTGTGGAGATATAACTAAGAAGAAAGGTGGGTCGCTGCGGCCCCCTTGCATTCTTCAGTACTTCAGGATGATAGTGGCCGTTTCTCAATCTCGAGGATGCTGGCTTCCAAGTCAATATTTCAAGGATGCTACGTCATCGAGTGCCGCCAAAGTACTGTTCCAATCTCCAGCATACTTGGAATTCCACCGAGGCCGTGTCCTTAACATTTTTGAAATTTCGAGGCTGCACATGGGTAGACTTTGCGTCCTTAAAATCCCCACAATGCTTTGCGCACAGACCAATTTCAAAAACCCTTGCGGAGAATGGCTGAACCGACGCAGCACACATTGAAATGTAAGTACACTGAACAAAAATATAAATGCAACACTTTTGTTTTTGCTCCCATTTTTTATGAGATGAACTTAAAGATCTAAAACATTTTCTATATACACAAAATAACCATTTCTCTCAAATATTGTTCACAAATCTGAAAAAATGTGTGATAGTGAGTACTTCTCCTTTGGCAAGATAATCCATCCCACCTCACAGGTGTGGCATATCAAGATGCTGATTAGACAGCATGATTATTGCACAGGTGTGCCTTAGGCTGGCCACAATAAAAGGCCACTCTAAAATGTTCAGTTTTATCACACAGCACAATGCCACAGATGTCGCAAGTTTTGAGGGAGCGTGCAATTGGCATGCTGACAGCAGGAATGTCCACCAGAGCTGTTGCCCGTGAATTGAATGTTCAGTTCTCTACCATAAGCCGTCTCCAAAGGCGTTTCAGAGAATTTGGCAGTACATCCAACCGGCCTCACAACCGCAGACCACGTGTAACCACACCAGTCCAGGACCTCCACATCCAGCATGTTCACCTCCAAGATGGTCTGAGAGCAGCCACTCGGACAGCTGCTGCAACAATCAGTTTGCATAACCAAAGAATTTCTGCACAAACTGTCAGAAAGCGTCTCAGGGAAGCTCCTCTGCATGCTCGTCATCCTCATCGGGGTCTCGACCTGACTCCGGTTCGTCGTCGTAACCGACTTGAGTGGGCAAATGCTCACATTCGATGGCGTCTGGCACGTTGGAGAGGTGTTCTCTTCACGGATGAGTCCCGGTTTTCACTGTTCAGGGCAGATGGCAGCCAGCGTGTGTGGCGTCGTGTGGGTGAGCGGTTTTCTGATGTCAATGTTGTGAATCGAGTGGCCCATGGTGGTGGTGGGGTTATGGTATGGGCAGGCGTATGTTATGGACGACGAACACAGGTGCATTTTATTGATGGCATTGTGAATGCACAGAGATACCGTGAGGAGATCCTGAGGCCCATTGTTGTGCCATTCGTCCACGACCATCACCTCATGTTGCAGCATGATAATGCACGGCCCCATGTTGCAAGGATCTGTACACAATTCCTGGAGGCTGAAAACATCCCAGTTCTTGCATGGCCAGCATACTCACCGGACATGTCACCATTGAGCATGTTTGGGATGCTCTGGATCGGCGTATACGACAGCGTGTTCCAGTTCCTGCCAATATCCAGCAACTTCGCACAGCCATTGAAGAGGAGTGGACCAACATTCCACAGGCCACAATCAACAACCTGATCAACTCTATGCCAAGGAGATGTGTTGCACTGCGTGAGGCAAATGGTGGTCACACCAGATACTGCCTGGTTTTCAGACCCCCCCAATAAAGCAAAACTGCACGTTTCAGAGTGGCCTTTTATTGTGGCCAGCCTAAGGCACACCTGTGCAATAATCATGCTGTCTAATCAGCATCTTGATATGCCACACCTGTGAGGTGGGATGGATTATCTCGGCAAAGGAGAAGTGCTCACTATCACACATTTTTTCAGATTTGTGAACAATATTTGAGAGAAATGGTTATTTTGTGTAAATAGAAAATGTTTTAGGTCTTTGAGTTCATCTCATGAAAAATGGGAGCAAAAACAAAAGTGTTGCATTTATATTTTTGTTCAGTGTATGTAGTGGCGTAGAACATGTGTTGGTAAATATGTTACTTTGTTACATTTGTTATCACCAAAAATGTGTTCCGTGAAAGTAAAGCAAGTTCATAATTAGATAGACGTCGTGAGGTATTTATTTTCGGTACAGTTTATGTTGAAACTGTTAGAGAGAGTGGCACACTTGTTAGCCTGTTCCATTCTTCTTCGTTTTCCGAAGCCGTGGCTTGGAAGCACACTTGCTTCGTTTCTGAAGGAAGTGACTTGGAAGTACGCGACCAGCCATTATCCTCGAGATTGAGAAACGGCCCCTGACTCCAGTCCGACCTTAAACACTGCACCTGGCTTGTATACATGCTCAGTGTTCTACAATAAAGCTTTCCTGTAGTAATTCATCCATTTCAGCATCTGGTCCGAATAACATAATAATATAAAAGCACAGAACAAAAGTTAAACCGCATACATAAAAACACGTTTTAGTAGAATTTATGGTATAAAAGCTGCCACAACCCTGATGACATTATCAGAGGTATTCTTTGGGACACCGTTCTATACACTCTAAAAACGAATGCAGGCGACCTTTCACCTCCACTTCATTAATGCATGGTTGCAAGATAAAAATGTGAGTTAATTGATTTAGATAAACATTTTAAGTTGCAAACATTCATTTATAAGTTGTGTTGACGTAATAATGTTGGTAATTACATCAACTTAATATTGTGTGTAATTTGAACTCTGATTTCTGCGTTAATTGGCTTCAAACTAAATTCAAGTTGTAGTAAGTAATGCAATTGGCTTGATAACTTCATTGTTCTACACCTTGAGTTAAGGATTTCAAGTCCACTCCCACTTAACATGCCTGGACAAGTTCCCACAGTTAAGACAAATAGAAATATACAAAGGACATTTTAAGGTGAGTGTCGTCTTTTGTCATTAAAATACAGCAGATAGCCTTGTAGTTGCACTGTATAGGCAACACTAGCAGCCTTTGAACTGTGAATAGTTCTGTGAGAGGATACAAAGTATAGAGGCTACTGTGAGAGTACAAATACTTTGGTTACTATAGTGATATCGCTTTTTATTAAAAATGCATCTCGTGAAGCAGATCAAGGACATGCTTCTTGAGGTAGGATCCTTATTTAGAGTTGTCATTGAAATGCAAGTTGTTGGCAGTCACCCATTCAGCATATATTCATTTAGGTCATTTCTCTTTTTTTCCTTTTTCAAAAATAGCACAATACAATAGAAGTACGCAGAGAACTATAGCATCCGCTGCCTTGTCGTGTGCCTCGGAGAAAAGGAAGAGGACCTTTTCAAGGAGTTTAGCGACGTCATTAAAAATCTTGAAATCAAATAAAATCCACGGGCCCAGTGACACAGGACAAAAGCACTGCTCTCTAAGTTACATTCTGAAGCATATTGCACTTTTGGCCACACCCCAATCAATAGTATCTTAGCAGCGTTCAGCATGGATGGGTGTTGACAGCAATGGCGTGGGGAAAGGGATTGTGCAACATGTGAAAAGTGGCTTCTGCTCTTCTCTTAACCAGTTCACATGTCGTATGGAACCTGCTAAACAGATGAGAAGGGACACTAACACGTGCACGGTTGGGATTGACCACATCTGTCCACATGCATTCAAACACTAGGCAATGTACTCAAAAGCACCTCTGTGTGTCTTCAGGACCACGTTGCCATGACGACACACACATGCAGACTCAATAGGTGAAAACAGTACCAGCGTTGCTTTAGCAGCTGGTAATAATGGCTCTGAATTCGCTAAGAGTGACAGTTTAAAAAGTATGCACCTAATTCATTATCTCTGATGAGCTAACCTATTATTTAATGTGCTTCAAAAGGACATGAGTATGGCCTTCCTCAGTGACCGGTCCACCCAGGATCTGACCGCACGATGCAGCCATCGAGGTCGAGGGAAACAAATGAAAGAGCATTCTGCGTTAAATGTGTTCGTACTGTTTGAAACAACGACTGTCGGCAGTGGAAACATCTTTGTTACATCTTTTGTGAAATGGATGTGAGATCTGCAGACTGGCGGCCATTGGGAGTTTGATCTGTAGTTTTACAAACACTTTACAGATGTTACATATTTGCCTCTGGTTTTAAATCTGCAAAGGCCTCTAACCTCATGTGATGGCAGCATGTATTAGCTGTGTCCCCGTGTCCCACGGTAATATGGCTAATGCGTTTATTTATTATTTGTGGGGCAATTTAAATTTGTGTTATTTATCTTTTTTTTCAAGATTGGAATGAAGCTCAGCGCAAGTTCTCTCAGGAAGACGGGGTGTGATACATTCACTCCGCAGCTGCATATAACCAGCTCATCACAGGCGTCTCTTTAACCTATTACATTTCACCTCATTCTCCAGCAGCCAATCAGCGAGCTGCAGCCAAACTATAAAATGGTTCTCCTCTCTCCTGCAGTCAGCTGTGACTTCAGGTGTTCATGCACCTTATCATAGGCATGTGTCAATAAAGGTTCAAGCTAAATGAAGTCTCTCCTGATTGAAACATCAGGTGTTGAAATAAACAACCGCAGTTCAAAATAAAAGAGAATTGCCTAATATTTTTGTTGTGGAATCAATTCATTTCTTTAAAGGCAAAAACATGAAAAAGATAAGAAAAAAAACTACTGAGCACAATATATTTGGAGCAACTTCATTTATAAATGGTTGTCCACTTAAAAACGTGTGTTCACAATGAGGGTAATTAAGTACATACAACTTACAATTCCTTTATCATTAATCATTAAGGAAGAGGTAATTAAAAAGCCTTCTCCCCTAACTCAAATAACTGTGTTGCTTTAAGACAATTTCATTAGAAGTTGTCTTAACTCAATAAACATCGATGCAAACTGTTGCGTTGACTTTCATTGTTGAGCCGAGCCATCTGTTTCAGAGTGCAGGGTGAGTCGTGTGTTCAGACACTAACATCGATGATACCGATGCATGCGTTAAGCAGAGCGACCCTTAAGGAGAAGGTCAAATAGTAGAAGTACGGCAGTGCAATAGTCAAACAGAAATAGAGTCATAACCTAAAGAAATACATGAATATGCAGTCGGACAGCAAGAATACAGCGAGTACACACAGAAACATGTAAAGAACCAGTAACTACAATTCATTGTCTGACCTGTACACTCTTTATTTACTCAAACATCACAAACAAATGTGCTTCCAGTGTTTTCCAGCTTCTCAGCTGCAGGTATGTGCAGCCGTGTGATGGTGATGGGTGTGGGTCTCTTCTCAGCTGCAGGTATGTGCAGCCGTGTGATGGTGATGGGTGTGGGTCTCCTGCTCTGGGGGTCTTAGTGCTGCAGGTATGTGCAGCCGTGTGATGGTGATGGGGTGTGGGTCTCCTGCTCTGGGGGTCTTAGTGCTGCAGGTATGTGCAGCCGTGTGATGGTGATGGGTGTGGGTCTCCTGCTCTGGGGGTCTTAGTGCTGCAGGTATGTGCAGCCGTGTGATGGTGATGGGTGTGGGTCTCCTGCTCTGGGGGTCTTAGTGCTGCAGGTATGTGCAGCCGTGTGATGGTGATGGGGTGTGGGTCTCCTGCTCTGGGGGTCTTAGTGCTGCAGGTATGTGCAGCCGTGTGATGGTGATGGGTGTGGGTCTCCTGCTCTGGGGGTCTTAGTGCTGCAGGTATGTGCAGCCGTGTGATGGTGATGGGTGTGGGTCTCCTGCTCTGGGGGTCTTAGTGCTGCAGGTATGTGCAGCCGTGTGATGGTGATGGGGTGTGGGTCTCCTGCTCTGGGGGTCTTAGTGCTGCAGGCAGAGGACACACAGTTGTACTGATGTGGTGCCTTAAAGGCAGATTACGGCACAGTGTTGGACCATTATTCATAAAACACATTTCTCAAACATCGATAGGTTCAACTGATTTTAAGTACGTAAATAAGACTATTTCTGTCAAACATATTTTTAGAAATTATAATACAGTGCACCAACATGTCCTCCAAACTGCTTCTGCTTTGAGGATAAGAAAATCAGATCCAACATAAGTAGGCTAAGGCTAACGATAACAATGCTTTATCTGACTTCATTAAGCTTGCTTACTGTTATTGGAGCAGTAAGTAACACACTTTACAGAGACCTAGGTCGGTTAGTCACTAAATCACAGATTTACTTTGTACCTTAAAATCCCAGATCACCAAGGCTCCATCCAGACCCACACTGCTGTATCTCTCCACTTTGGCTTTCTCCCCAGACACAACACACAGCTGTCTGCAGACACAACACAACACATGCACACGTATTACAAAAGCAGAACAAATAGTGTTTAATGTTGTTGCAAAAAAACCTCAAAAACATTGATTTCTGGAGACACCTTAACATCAGTAACAGTTTGAAGTGCAGCTGTATGTATTCTAAATGAGGTTGCTACTCCTGCATTAATGTGGTTAAATATTAATTTCAAAAAATATATTTCAACAAAACTAGTTAAAAAAAACACATGGAATATTTAAAAACAAATAACTTTCTCGACAGGAAGAGGTATAACTATTTTACAAAAAAAACGTCCCCAGAGTTCGAAACTAATAAATGCCTCGGGACAGAGCTTTTATGTAGCATATATAGAATCATGTAACATAATCATAACCCCTAGTCCTAGCAATTGAGCAACACTAGCAGGCTTTGTGTGACAAAAGGCCCGCAGTCTGCTGGGTCCAGAGCTACAGAATAGTTCCACTTCAGTCTAAACCTTCTCAGTTTGGGTTCGGTCTGTACTTTAATGGAAAGCGTTGGCCCTTACGTGATGCTGTTCTGGTGAAGGGTCCCCACTTCGTTGGTGTCGTCGTCAGTGGCCCTCTTGTCCAGGTTCTGGAAGTGCTGCATGGCTGTCAGGCTGCCTTTGGAGGACTGCTTGGGGATGTCCAGCTTCTTCACAAACTCCAGAGCACCTGGACCCTTATAGCTGAACTGGTAGGGGCAACAGTCATGACCCTGACCAAATCACATAAGGATATGGAATCATACGAATGTTTAAGGGAAAATTAAGACTTCATGAACTTTAAATGATGTGTTTTTAACCAAGAAAAAGACAAAGCATTGGGAATAGGGAAAGTTGTTTGAATATATTACAGTAATGCCACTATCACAACAATCACTTCAATAGTTCATTACCAAAAAGGCTAACTAAAATTCCAAATGTTTCTTCCCTTCTATAAGGACGTAAAATATCAAAGCACAAAAAAGATATATTATAAATGGGTTTTTGTTGCTCTTTAAGAGCAATTTGGCAGTGGGGTTGTCCAGGATCAACGTGCTGCCCGTTCTTCCAACAGGGGTTTTGAGCATGTTTTGGCTGTTGCTGAGTTGAGAGTGCTGGCTGTTTCCCATTGTGCTGCCATGGGAACCGGTTTGTGGCTGAGTCTCTTGACCACCTCAGTGGGGGCCGTGTTGAGTTTGCCGATTGGACGTTTGTAGATTTCTGGCTCTATTTTCTGCCAACATTTGGACAGGTTGTTGCAACATGGCAGAGCTGATGTAGAGTATCTTTGACATTTCTTATGTAAAAAGCAGACTGGACTGGGACTAGTGTGACTTCAAATATATATGTAAATATGTAATATATATGCTTTCTATTTCTATTCACCTGTTTTGCTGGGCCCACCTTCTTAAATTGCTTCTCAAGTATCGGGGTTGCTGGAGATGTGGTATGGAGCTACAGGCGGCATATTCAGTGTACACGCTCAGGGAATGAGTGGAGGTGTGCACAGTACTGTCCACACGAGGCGTTATAACGGCGCTCATGGGTTATTATGACCGTGTGTAGGAGGCGTATCTCGAACAGAGGAATGCCGCGAGCTCTGCAGGTTATTAACCGATAGGTTAAAACCAGCAGGCTTCTGCAGGGAGCCCTGCTGTCTACTTAATCAACAGATTAGTGGCAGCCGGCTTAATTACCGGCTCTGCTTCCTCGGAGGCTCTCGCGGAGCAGACCAGGAGCCTCACTCCCCTTTGACTCGCCGCCGGGAGACCCTGTCTCTTGAGTGGTGGGGGAGCGGAGACGTGGGACGGAGCCCCTGCAGCCGCCGAAGGGCGAGTCTGATGCCGAGGTGGTTGATGTGGGCGTCTCTCCTCTTGCGGCCTCCTGTGGCCCGTGGCCGGCGTGGACGCTGCTGTTGCTGCGGGTGTTGGTGCTGCTGTGGCAGCTCAGCCGGCTGGAGCCAGCTGTACATGCTGGCGAATGCCGTCTGCCTGTTCCGCGGCCGTCTTCATGGACTCTACCATGGCGTGGAACTGGGGTCCGAACAGCCTGTCCGGGCTGATTGGACGGGCTCTGTAACAGACGCCTGCTTCCGCCAGAGGTGGCGCTGGATCTGTGTCACCCACGCGGAAATCCTCGCCTGGGAGACAGCAACGGACGCGCACAGAATGAGTGCCGTGCTGGCCGCCTTGCTGATTTCCTCCGCCTCGGTGGTGGACCGCTCTACCAGTGTCCCCACCGAGTTGGAGAGCCGCGCGATGTTATTCGCCGCCGCGCTGTGGTGACGGAGAGGGGAAAAGCATGTTCGGCCGCCAAGCTGGCACCCTGCTCCGACTCGGTCTCCCCCGTCCGGAGGAGAGGAGGGAGGGGAGAACCGCACGGTGAACCGTGGAGGGAGGCGGGGCAGGAGTTGCTTTTCTTCGGACTCCTGCCCGGCACTCGGCCCCAGGGACACGAGGCCCCATCCGTGGCTCGTAAGCCTGGACGGGCCAATCGTCCTCCTCGGCCGCAGCAGCAAGAGCGTCCGCTCTCCGCTTCCTGTCGCCCGAGGGGAGACGGGCGCAGTGTGTGCATGCTACCTGCTGGTTTAGAGCCGCGTACGCGTGCTCTGACCCCAGGCAGGATTCGCATACTGCTTTTATCTCTGCTGGTCATAACTCATTATGAACCCAGAGCCACATGAGGGACAATCACGGACGCAGTTGTTGCTCATGATGATTCTCAATTGCTGTGCTTCAGTAACTGTGCTGGTTTGCTGAAGAAAAGAGGGAGCAGATTGTCGGGCCTCCTTCCTATTTATACTGGAAGGAGGCCCGAGGGTGGGGCCCACCTTGCGGGTGGGCGTGGACTACAAGTGTTTCAGTGCTGCGCGGGGGCGCAGGGGGATTACCCAATAGCGATAGCCTTAGAGGGCGAAGCCATATACGAAATAGAACCTGGCCCTCAGCCCCTTTCTCTGCAACTGGCTGCTGGACTTCCTCACTGCCAGACCCCAATCTGTACGGGTCGGCAACAACACATCAGGCCCCATCACACTGAGTACAGGGGCCCCCCAAGGACGTGTGCTCAGCCCCCTGCTCTTCACCCTGCTGACCCACGACTGCACACCCACCCACAGCTCCAACCACTTCATCAAGTTTGCAGATGACACAACCGTGGTGGGTCTCAACAGCAACAACGACGAGACCCACTACAGGAAGGAGGTGAACCAGCTGGCCACGTGGTGCATAGACAACAATCTCTTTCTCAATGTGGAGAAAACAAAGGAGATTGTTGTCGACTTCAGGAGAAACGACACCCAACACCCCCACCCACTGACCATTGGTGGTACTGCTGTGGAACAGGTGAGCTGCACCAAATTCTTGGGGGTGCACATCACCGAGGACCTCTCCTGGAGTAACAACACCACGTCAATCACCAAGATAGCCCAGCAGCGCCTCTACTTCGTCCACAAACTGAAGAGAGCAGGAGCCCCCCCCATCATGCTCTCCTTCTACCGAGGCGACATCGAGAGCATCCTCAGCAGCTGCATCACGCGGTGGTTCGGAAGCTGCCTGAGCAGGAGGTCTGGTTACCGGGACGGGTGGCGCAGTGGTCTGTGCATCTGACCATCAGATCAAGGGGGGTGCTGAGGAACTCCAGTTCGAAACCCGCTCCTGCCCCCACTGCGTCAGGCCGTTGTGTCCTTGGGCAAGACACTTCACCCGGATCTGCTCCTGTGGGTATTGTCCGCAGTACATGTATAATACCAATGTGTATAAAAGCGCCTCGATGACTTCGAGGCGTGAAGATGGACGGTGTGGCGCAGTGCGCTGTGCAATGATCATCAGATCAAGGGGTGAAACCCGCCGCTGCTGCGTCTGTAAAGCCGGTGTGTCCTTGAGCAAGACACTTCACCTGAACTTGCTCCTGTGGGTATTGTCCACAGTGACCATTGCATGTATGATATGTGTAATGTGTGTATCTGTAAAGCGCTTTGAGCACTGGAAAAGCGCTATAATAAATGTAAGGAATTATTATTATTAAGCTGTACAGCATCGAACTGCAAGACCTTGCTGAGAGGATCATCGGTGCCTCAGTCCCATCACTTCTGGACCTCTACAACACCCGCAGAGCATTAGCCGCATTCACACCGCTTACTTTGCAGCTCTTAGTGCCCCGGCACTTATTACCCCAGGGCACTAAGTACCAATCGCGTTCACACCGGAGTACTTTTCCCTGAGGGAAGATTATGCAAATGAAGTCGCTGACGTCACTTCGTCTTCTTCTGCTTTGGGTTTACTGGCAGGCTGCAAACAACTTCACGGCGTATACTGCCGCCCGAAGTCCCCGGCCGGAAGTCCCCGGAGTTGTGGACTGGCTTCTGCCACAAATACAATGGCGGCTTCACAAAACTTTTCAGAGTTTTACGGGGCGTGGTTTGCAATTCGCCCAGCCAATCAGAACTGGGGCACTTTTTCCCCCCAGGATAGTACCACCTCTCAGCAGGCACTAAGAATGGGGGTAAAAGTTCCAGGCACTAAGTACTCTTTTTGGTGTGAACGCAACATAAGGGGTACTAACGGAACTAAAGGGGAAAAGTACGGGTAAAAGTACTCCGGTGTGAACGTGGCTATTGTGGGTGACCCCACCCATCCCTCCACCTGCCGCTTCACCCTCCTGCCTTCAGGGAGAAGGTTCCGCAGCCTGAGGTCGAGCACCACCAGACTAAAGAACAGTTTTTTCAACCAGGCTATCAGGAGGCTGAACTCTCTCCTCTCTCCCTCCCTCCCCCCTCTCCCCCTGCCCCCACTGGACTTTAACACCCCCACACACTCAGACACTCAATTCCAGCACCAAAAATTCCTTTTTTTTTTACGCTTTTGTACATTCGTAAAGATATTGAAGTGACTGTTATTTTATATATATTGATTGTTGTTGTGTTTGTATCTTAATGTGTGCATATAAATGTGTTGATTGTGTATATATAGGATATACATATTTTATACATATTTGCTTAATTGTATTTTTGTATTCGGGATTGTTGGAAACGTTATTTCGATCTCTCTGTATGTACATACAAACTGAAAGATTGACATTAAAGTTGACTTTGCACACACACACACACACACACACACACACACACACACACACACACACACACACACACACACACACACACACACACACACACACACACACACACACACACACACACACACACACACACACACACACACACACACACACACACACACTCACACACACACACACATACACACACAGGTAATAGTTACCGCAGCAACTAGCTCCGTGGGGCTGACGTACAGGACATCCAGCAGGGGCAGGCGGTTGTTGGTTAGCATGGTGATCCTGGAGGTCAGAGACAGAGTGGTGGAGCTTGTCAGTTAAACACATTGCATCATCTGGTGAAATGGTTCTTGATGGAGTTTTAGCCATTGAAAATCAGACAGAGGTTAACATTTCAAATTGTGAAATTTGCTCTGGTGAGTTTGTAAAGAAGCAGATTGATGTTGGAATATGTTCTAGTCTAGACATAAAGTACCTGTTACAGAGTACCAAGTTTGTCACTTGATACTCTGTAACAGACTTTCTGAATATTAGTATGAGTATTAGCAGATGTACTCACTCTTTCCCCTGGGCGGCATCAGCCACAGTGATGCTGCTGTTGTGGGCCGTCCAGGCCAGCTGGTCTCCGCTGGGGGAGAAGGTGACGCCATGCACCCAGCCTCCACAGTCCTTATGCTCCAGCAGCACCTCTCCAAACGGCATCTTGGCCCCCCAGGCAGTGGGCCCAGGCTTGTCCTCAATGTCCTTGATGTAGGTTGACAACACCCTGAGAGGTGTGCAGACTGTTATTGTCAGCTGGGCTCAAAGGCTGGGTTGCATAAAGTACTGTCAGACCTCCTGCTCAGGCAGATCTATTTATATTGTTTGATATCATTGAAATATGAATGGGGATTGTCCACAGTATTGAGTATGTAAGTCGCTTTGGATAAAAGCATGACATGTAATTAATGTATTGGAAAAGCTGAGAGTTAACGATATGTGGATTTTATACAATTCTGGAGCTGTCTTTTTCTGCCATGGTCTTAATTGAACCTAAAAAAGGGAAAATAATAAAAAAAAGAAATATCAAAGATATTATTAAATACTCTTGTAACAAAGGCTACCACTACCTGCCTGCTTCTGGAAGACGTCCGGTTGCAGGAAATTAAAATAGATAATATAAGATCAGCAAGGGGAAAGGACAAACACAGTCTGTTAGCAAGGCCCCCACAGCTGTAGACATAAAGCTCCTTATACTAAGACGAGTTAAATGCAGAGTGTAAATGTTACTGTGTGTTTTGCACTGTGAATGTGTGAAGATTTCAAGTTGGTCTGACTTGCATCCTCAAATTCCAAACGGGATCAAAGAGTGCTTTTATTGTTATCTTGTTTATGTCATCGTTGTCTGAGCATATTTGGATTCGTTTTGAATGATTTATTTGAAATTGAGTGTTTACTGTTCAAGCTAGTTATTATTGCGGTGGTTCTTAAGGTATCTGATGGTAGAACTAGACTCCAGTATCAGAGCACTGGCGGGGGTGTCACCTGCAGTGGAAGTCTGCAGAGCCAGCAGCCAGCAGGATGTTGTTGGGGTGCCAGTCCAGACTCAGGACGGTGGAGCGAATGGACTTCTTGATATGCTTACTCAGCCACCTGCAAAGGAAGGAGAATGATGACAACCTGTAAACTAAATGATTGGCAAACATCAATGCAATACATGTATCAAGGAAGAGGTCAGAGATATATGAACAGTTGTTGTGTTTTTCTATTTGTTTCTGTAGGTTTCTGGATGTGACAGTACAGTAATTGTTTGACTTTGTTGTATCCTTTTCTTAACTTATTGACAGATATCACTTTTCCTGAGATCAGACACTACTGCGGTAAATCATCTTGATCCTCAAAATCAATATAATCTCAAGTCTCTGGAAGAGGTGGAGAAGTACTCAGATCTTGTACTTGAGTAAAAGTAGAAGTACTCAGATCTTGTACTTGAGTAAAAGTAGAAGTACCACAGTGTAGGAATACTACTGTTACAAGTAAAAGTCCTGCAATCAAAATGTTCCTCAAGTAAAAGTAGAATATAGTGAAAGTAGCGACAGTGAAAGTAGTCGTTGTTTGATTGGTCCATTCCAGAATAATATATATGATATGTGTTATAATGATTGATCATGAAAGTGTTCTCAAAGCTGGTGAAGATGCAGCTAGTCTGAAGTACTTTGTAGACTGCAGGGTAGCTGGTGGAGGTGCAGCTAGTCTGAAGTACTTTGTAGACTGCAGGGTAGCTGGTGAAGGTGCAGCTAGTCTGAAGTACTTTGTAGACTGCAGGGTAGCTGGTGAAGGTGCAGCGAGTCTGAAGTACTTTGTAGACTGCAGGGTAGCTGGTGAAGGAGCAGCTAGTCTGAAGTACTTTGTAGACTGCAGGGTAGCTGGTGCAGGTGCAGCTAGTCTGAAGTACTTTGTAGACTGCAGGGTAGCTGGTGAAGGTGCAGCTAGTCTGAAGTACTTTGTAGACTGCAGGGTAGCTGGTGAAGGTGCAGCTAGTCTGAAGTACTTTGTAGACTGCAGGGTAGCTGGTGAAGGTGCAGCTAGTCTGAAGTACTTTGTAGACTGCAGGGTAGCTGGTGAAGGTGCAGCTAGTCTGAAGTACTTTGTAGACTGCAGGGTAGCTGGTGAAGGTGCAGCTAGTCTGAAGTACTTTGTAGACTGCAGGGTAGCTGGTGGAGGTGCAGCTAGTCTGAAGTACTTTGTAGACTGCAGGGTAGCTGGTGAAGGTGCAGCTAGTCTGAAGTACTTTGTAGACTGCAGGGTAGCTGGTGGATTTACTCCAGGTGGAACTGAAGTCTGATTCAACACTTGATTATATTTCACATCATTCATCCACATCTGTAGAGTAACTGAAGGTATTAAATACATGTAGTGGAGTAGAAGTACACCATGTACCTATGAACTGTAGTGGAGTAGAAGTACAAAGTAGCAAAAACGTACGGTAGCTCAAAATTGTGCTTACAAGTACTTGAGTAAATGTACTTAGTTACTTCCCACCTCTGGTCTCTGATCATGGTGAATTGGTCATGTGTTGCTCACCAGTCGTTCTCCTTCTCGAAGTAGCAGACGGAGATGAGGCGCGCTCCGCTGCCCAGGGCGAACTTGTTCTCCAGCGGGGACCACCTCACACAGGTGGCTGCACGGTTGATGCGCACCAGCACCAGGGTGGGCTTCCACACGCCGTCCTTTAGGGTCCACACGTAGGCGTTGCGGTCAGAGGCACATGTGACAATGCGGTTGGATTCTGGGGCCCAGTCAATGCCTGTGGACATTATTCTGAAGCTCCATTCAAGTGTCAAAGCATACATTATGCAATGCTTTCTTTCTAATCATGAATTTAACTTCATGTCATTAACAGTTTTTATTATTCAGACACCCTAAAATCAAATGTGCTTCCTTAATTGTGGATATCAATACCAACATGTACAGTAGTCAAATAATTACATTAGAATGTAAGTTTCTCTTACTGGCTGTCCAAACTCTCGTGTTTGAAACTGAGGGAATGGCCATGCCGTGTTTCACGGTATAGACGAATACAAGCACCAGAACCCTTCCAATGTTTTCTCTTGTAATATGAATTCATTATCATTTTCCTCAGACTAGTTTTTCTTAAATATAACGGTGTGATGCCAATAAATGTTCTAGCCTATCAAATCATTATTCCCAAGTAAAAGAGTTAACTTTCAGTCCCAAATTCTTATCACATTAAATAAAAAGACATTTGTATACATCTCGTATTATCTCTCTCAAATGAATGTTCATATCAATTCATATCCCATCAATCCTTGTGTGTTAAAACAGAAACATACGAGTCGTAGGAGAATGGCAAGGGGCAAATGTCCAGCTGCACCTTTACCCCCGGCCTCGTCACTGTTGGAGGAGGGATACAGTACCTGTGATCCGCCCACTGTGCTCAGTCAGCTCGTGGATCTTGGCCCATTCATTGCCTTTCTTTTCATAGATGTCCACCACATTGTTGTTAGGACTCACTGCAATCTCTGTAAATAAACATGTATGCCCAAATGTTAGGCTTTTGAAATGTGATGATACTCATACAAAAACACTGGGGTAGTAAATATGACATCGTTTTTATTTAAAGGTGGGGTAGGTAAGTTTGAGAAACCGGCTCGAGATACACTTTTCCAAGGAATGCTCTTAACATCCGATAGCAATGAACATCTGAAGTGCTTTGACAACAAATCCATAAAACATGTCACCTGTGGAAGCCGTGGTACTGTAAAAAGCACGACCAATCATCTGAGCCGGCCCGGCTAAAGTAACTGGATGGACTACCTGCCTGTCAGCCTTCCATCTGGGCACACACTTATCTCGTGCCCTTATTGGTCATGTGCGCGTCCGTGTGTGTTGGAGGAGGGGCTCTGTGAGGAAGTGGCAGATTTTCTCCGGCTGTGTATTTTCAAGTTCTAGCGCACTGGAGCTGGTTTCTCCAAAATTACCTACCCCACCTTTAAGGAGAATGAATGTGCATTGTGATGACCCATATTCAGGGTGACAAAATTGACAAAACAGGGTTCTTCTTATGTTAATACACAGATATGCCATGTCATTTAGCCATTCATTATTCATTTTGCAATAGTGGAAATGTCACATCCTCTGAGGAGCATGACAATGTCATGGTAATATGCCCAGTTACATTTTCAATCAATCGTTTATTTTTTAGAATACCTAATATGACATTTGTGTCAAGGGTCTTTATGTTGTGGACAGCATACGGCACCTTTAGAGGATTTAACACCTACAGAAGCTAATTTAAATTCACAGTTTTCATTTGTGATTATTCTTAAAAACGCCTGAAAGGTAAAAGATTAATCCTCTGGGGAAAATGAAGTACTCAGCGATTTTGCATAGATACTGCACATTACATTTTGATTCTTAATGGGTACAGACCTATAGCTTGATAATTCCACCAGAGGAAAGTTCACGTCCAGAGAAATCCTCAGTATGGGGACCTAGACTCCTAGATATGACGTACAGGACCAACCCTGACGTCTGTTTATCTCCTTTAAGGACATAGGCTGCTTGTTATTGTTCCCATTCTGTGACCGGTCAACACTAGGTCACAGATGGTCTGTTGTTGTGGGTGCACTGGGACACTTCCTTCTTTGTTGTTTGTGGACTCCAAGGTATGACATCCTCGAGGCCATAGGTGACGGACGCAAGTGACTCAGTGTGCCCAACTGGTTAAACTATCTTATCAAGACATGTTGATGACTCTGTGAAACCAGTTAAATGGGCTAACGAGAGAGAGGCGCTCCAGAGTTGACGTGGCAACTAGGGGTCGACCGATTATCGGCCAGGCCGATTATCGGCCAGGCCGATTATCGGGGCCGATATTCATCATTTGACCGATTATCGGTATCTGCCTTTTTTTAATAAAATTGCCGATAACACTTTGGCTCTGATGCGGCCGTTTCTCTGTCTGCAGTCACCACTCTCTGTACACGAGCAATGTCCCGCCCACAGCGCTATCTGATAGGCTATTACTGAAGTGTCAATCAACACTGAAGATTTTCCGGGCGAGAGCCAGCCATAGAGGCGGGACCTTCTCAGATTACAGGCAGGTGCGAAGAACGCAGACACAGATAGAGATGGCAAATCCGGATCATTTTATGGACTCGGAGTCTTCTGAGTCAATCATTGAAGAGATCCGGATCATACGAGTCATTTGAGTCATTTGAGTCATATGAGTCAGCATGACCAAGACCGTAGAAATCCTACCGGTGAAACCGAAAAGTTGTTGCATTTAACCAGCATATTAAACTAACGTTACATTAACCTCCGCTACACAGTGTCTTTTGCTTTAATAAAACATGTGTGTGTGTGTGCATTTTAAAAAATAAGTGTTTTGCATTATATGTATATAGTTATTTTAATATGTTCCTGTACTTAAGCTAATTTTGCACAATTGTGTTTTCATTTAATAATAATAATAATAATAATAATAATAATAATTGTATAATTACATTTTATATATTCTAACTGTTTTGCAATTTTCTATCATTTGTTTCTTTTTGTGTGCCATGTTCAAAATAAACGAGTTTCCAAGTAAGATCCTTATTGGAAATGCAGATATTATTACAGGAGACTGTTGCACAACATGACCATTTTGTTAGAAGTCTACACTGAAACTTAATTTAGAGCCGGAAAAATCGCGGGATCCGTGAATCCAGGTCAATGATCGAGAGAGACCAGTAGCCTACGAGGACTCAGAGCCGTAACATATAGCAGGCAGCAGATCCAGAGATCCAGCAGACTCGTCCCCATGCACGAATCTACAGCAGACTCAGCCCCTCCTCCGGCTCGCACGGCTCCCGCGAGTCCCACGGCTCCCGCGAGTCCCACGGCTCCCTCGACGAGTCGCAGCAGACTCAGAGATTTGCGGACTCACGGCTCACGGCTCACTCACGGCTCCCGCGAGTCCAACGACTCACGGCTCACTCACGGCTCACGGGACTCTCGCGGGAGCCGGAGGAGGGGCTGAATTTGCTGTTGATTCGTGCATGGCGACGAGTCTGCTGGATCTCTGGATACAACAACGTTGTAATGTGATTGTACACGTTATAAAGAGAGTAAAGAGTGACGCAATTTATAGTTTTAATTGTTACGTCACATCAGGTGTAGGACTCAAAGGACTCGGGTTAATCGAGAGGGAGACTCGTCACGACCGGCTCATTACTAGGATCCGGGTTAATGATCCGGATGAATCATGACTCGCCCATCTCTAGACACAGACAGAGGCAAGCAGCAGCGCTGAGCGGCAGAGCCATACATGTGTTTCGAAGGTAAATCAGTTGAAAGCCGAAGTTCAATAAACATCCCAATCCCCTATGCTGAAGTTGCAAAAACAGCACGATCTATTGATTTAATTCTATCAGCTTCCCAGTTACACAGGGACGCGGGAAGTCAGTCAGCGTGCAGCGTCTTGCAGCGGAACTGTGGTGCGGAGGAGGGGCTGCGAGTGAAGCCTCGCAGTTTTTCAGGTTGATATGTGAAGCTCATTAGCTAGCCAACATGTATTTAGCAAATGTTTAGCAAAATATTAGAAGTGAGGCTACTAGTCTAACTTTAGGTCTACTGCAATAGCCTCACTTTTAATAGTTTGCAAAACATTAGCTAGCATAGTGTTTTGCAGTTGCTAGCAGTTTATTGGGATTGTATGCTAGACAGACAGGCATTGGTTTGATATAATAAATTAAGCATTATTGTTAGTTAAGCATGTCAGCCTGCTGCCCCACTTCTTGTCTCTCTAACTCATTGCAGATGGCTGCACTAAAGAAAAGGGCACAGAGAGGAAACCAGTTGTAAGATGTTTTAAAAGTTCATTAAACATAATATAGGCTATGCTTAAATGCATTTCAAAGAAGTTGTGTTGGAGTTTGTGTTATTCTACATTTTGACACCAAGATTTTCTGATTTTACTGCAAATGTATATCGGTTCCAAATATCGGTTATCGGTCTCCTTGATTACTAATAATCGGTATCGGTATCGGCCTTGAAAAAGCCATATCGGTCGATCCCTAGTGGCAACCACCCGTGCAGTCAGACCGTGACTGTGTGACTTGTGATGTGAATCCTCCGGCCGTAACTCCAAATAAACCTCCAGTGTTTGACATCGAAGCTCCTGCTCTACCCTGTCTCCTTCCTGAGTCGGTGACTCCCACTGCACTGCTACACAGACGTTTCCATAACAGGGACCATGACCATCCATAAAGGAGTTGCATGAGGTTTGGCAATGTCTTTCAGTTAGTTGCTCCACTTCAAAACCACACACACACAGTGGCATAACAATGGACTCCAGTGAACACTATTACAGGCACTATAGAGCACGCACAAAAGCACACACACACACACACACACACACACACACACACACACACACACACACACACACACACACACACACACACACACACACACACACACACACACACACACACACACACACACACACACACACACACACACACACACACTACAAAGATGTAAAATATTATTTGACCAACTATGTGGAATTTATTGGCTACATATTACACAGATGGGGAAGCAGGGAACCATCCAAGCTGTGTACAGTAAGGATGGGACGTTGTTGACCTCAACTGATGGAGTGTTAGGGCGTTGGAAGGAACACTTTGAGGAACTCCTGAACCCGACAACTCCGCCCTCTATGTTAGAGGCAGAGCTGGAGTATGACGGGGGATCAACACCAATCTCCCGGGGGGAGGTCACTGAGGTCGTCAAACAACTCCACAGTGGCAAAGCCCCGGGGGGGATGAGATCTGCCCGGAAATGCTGAAGGCTCTGGGTGTTGAGGGACTGTCATGGTTGACACGTCTCATCAACGTTGCGTGGAAGTCAGAAACAGTACCGAAGGAGTGGCAGACCGGGGTGGTGGTCCCCCTTTTTAAAAAGGGGGATCAGAGGGTGTGTGCCAATTACAGAGGCATCACACTACTCAGCCTCCCCGGGAAAGTTTACTCCAAGGTACTCGAAAGGAGGGTCAGGCCGATTGTCGAACCTCAGATTGAGGAGGAACAATGCGGATTCCGTCCTGGTCGTGGAACGACGGATCAGCTTTTTACTCTCGCAAGGATCCTGGAGGGGGCCTGGGAGTACGCTTATCCGGTCTACATGTGTTTTGTAGACTTGGAGAAGGCGTATGACCGAGTTCCCAGGGAGTTACTGTGGGAGGTGCTGCGGGAGTATGGGGTGAGGGGGTCTCTACTCGGGGCCATCCAATCTCTGTACTCCCAAAGCGAGAGCTGTGTCCGGGTCCTCGGCAGGAAGTCGGACCCATTTCCGGTGAGGGTTGGCCTCCGCCAGGGCTGCGCTTTGTCACCAATCCTGTTTGTATACATGGATCTGATTTCGAGGCGTAGTCGTGGGGGAGGGGGTCTGCAGTTCGGTGGACTAAGGATTGCACCACTGCTTTTTGCAGATGATGTGGTTCTGATGGCTTCATCGGTCTGCGACCTTCAGCACTCACTGGATCGGTTCGCAACCGAGTGTGAAGCGGCTGGGATGAGGATCAGCACCTCCAAATCTGAGGCCATGGTTCTCAGCAGGAAACCGATGGACTGTCCACTCCAAGTAGGGAATGAGTCCTTACCCCAAGTGAAGGAGTTCAAGTATCTCGGGGTCTTGTTCTCGAGTGAGGGAACAATGGAGCGTGAGATGGGCCGGAGAATCGGAGCAGCGGGAGCGGTACTGCAGTCGCTTTACCGCACCGTTGTGACGAAAAGGGAGCTGAGCCAGAAGGCAAAGCTCTCTGTCTACCGGGCCATGTCCGTTCCTACCCTCACCTACGGTCATGAAGGATGGGTCATGACCGAAAGAACGAGATCGCGGATACAAGCGGTCGAGATGGGTTTCCTCCGCCGGGTGGCTGGTGTCTCCCTTAGGGATAAGGTGAGAAGTTCGGTCATCAGGGAGGGACTCGGAGTTGAGCCGCTCCTCCTTCGCGTCGAAAGAAGCCAGTTGAGGTGGTTCGGGCACCTAGTTAGGATGCCACCTGGGCGCCTCCCTAGGGAGGTGTTCCAGGCACGTCCAGCTGGGAAGAGACCAAGGGGTAGACCTAGGACCAGGTGGAAGGACTATATCTCTTCGCTGGCCTGGGAGCGCCTTGGGACCCCCCAGTCAGAGCTGGTTGATGAGGGGAAAGGGACGTTTGGGGCTCTCTGCTGGAACTGCTACCCCCGCGACCCGACCACGGATAAGCGGGAGAAGATGGATGGATATTACACAGATTATGCAGCAGCTATAACCATAAAATAATAATTAAAATACCACAAACATGATATTGATACATACAGATTATGCACATGATTTAGCAGATTTAGCGTTTGTAGAGAGAGCAAATTCCGAGATACGTTTTTGCGCCATATCAGTTACTTGTGTTGTTGTGCGTCACGTTAAAAGTAGCCGACTAAAAACTAACAAAAAACTTTGTTTCCCCTCCTTTTTTATTTTTCTTCCCTGAAGCAAAATGATTTATTATATAGTTTTAAATTCTCATTTGAATAAAAATATATCATATGAAATATAATCTCAGGCACAATGAAATGAAATCAATATATATAAAATAAAAATAAAATAAATGTGCAGGCAGGGGAGCTCCGCTCCGCCTGCCTGACGCTAGGGGGTGCTGCAGCGCCCTCAGCACCCCCCTCAGCCCCTGCTTAAAGCGAGCTCCGCGCTGTAGTGGAAATACGCCATAAATCCCTCTCGTAGACATCCTGCTGAACACACAGACACACAGCTGAGGGAGGGGATTCAGCTAGCCGACTGTATGGGGATGATAGGTTGGGACGTGGGCGGGACGTTGTCAGGAGTTCAACGTAAAGCCAGCCCACATTTTATAAATGTCGTCATGACCGCAGCAAATATGGATCAGCTCTGTTGTACCCCACGTTTTTAGAGATGTGGGTAAGGAGGAAAAGAGAGTGTTTTATTTTCTGGCACTTTGTGAGTCTCCTTACACATTAGGGACACATATTTATGTATAAAAGACATCAACAAGTGCATTTTGCATAATAGGCGACCTTTATTGCTCATATGCTAACATCCTTAACTAAGATGGAAATATACCACCACAAGTTAACATCAGTAGGAGCATGTTAGCTAGCACTTAGCTCAAAGCTGTGCTCAAGCCTCACTGGCTGTGAGACTTGGGATTTAGTTGAGACATCAAAGACCAAAGTCCACCAACAAACCAAGTGACTAACTGCAAATAAAATAGTCTTGTTGCTTTTGTTTTCACGCTTTAGTTTCACAAAAAGATATTGTTGGCAAACAGCAACCTGACTTTCTTGTTGAAATCAAATTACGGTAGGTCAAATTTAAAGTGTGTATAAAAGTAATCTGCACTTCCGTGTGTAACTGTAATGCAAAGTAAAACACCGAATAAGACATCCTGGAACTGAAGTGCAGTCAGATGCGTGCAGTCAGGCTCTTTGACTCCATTTCCTGCATAGGTAATCAGATTCCCTGCGGTTCTCCAGACAACATTAATGAAATTAGATCAGGGAGAAAATGTATCTTCGCTCTGCATTGTTAGTATGGTCCCACCCACGAGTGCACCCATCATGGAAAAAGAACACAGAGGCATGTGTAACTGTGTTGCTGGTCACCTACGGGTTCTGTCTTTGTTCCAGGAGTGGCAGGAGAGTGGCTCCAGTCCAAAACTGTAGAGCGACATGTCTGAACAGAAGGAGGCTCTGGAATGCAGCACTGTTACTGCTGAGCTGCAGATGTGTTGCTGCAGGTCCCAGGGCCAGATCAGGGAGGAGGAAAGACAGATCATTAGTAGAGAAACATTTTTAGAGACAAAGCACCGCTCGTTTGTAGTATTTGGGTTGAGAAATAATGTGAGGAGTGAATTCTAAAGCAATAACAATAAAGTATACGTATAAGACTGTCATGCTCCTATTTAATCATAACACCTTAAATCCACCTGACTGGTATGGCTTACTTTGATACATCCACTTTACTGGCACTGAGTTCCCTGTCTGCAGCCACTGTGAGCTGCTCGTACTGACTGTAAGATAATGGCACACCTTTACCAGGTGTGGTGCACACGGTGCACACACTGGACTGTCACGTCTGTATGCTGTGCCCTCTAACAACTACCTGGATCGTACAGGAAAGAAACTGTGCACGTGTGCATATGAGCACATTCCAAGTGTTAGTAGGGTGTTTGCCCTGCCTCGTCAAACAGATTGGGACATACTGTTTTCCTAACCACCAGACCAGATGGAATGCAAAAAGCAGTTTTACAAGTGATCAAAAACTGAGTGAGCTGATTAAATGTAATAAAACAAAATGTGATGTTATGACCTACTTTTGCTCTGTGGTCAGGTTCAGTTTGTGGGGCTGCTCAGAGGTGCAGGGCTGTGCTCGTGGACTCTGGGCAGTCGACACGAATGAAGCAGTGCGACTGGTGAAGGAAGTGACTGTGTTATTACAGGAGGGAGGGGAGAAATGTGGGTGTGTCTGCTGATAGCTGTTGAGCAACAGCCATCATGAGCAAAGGCCTGTACTACGAAGCTGGTTCAACCTAACCTGGATGTGTTTGAGTTAGCCGGTTGGAGATGGGTCTGTCTGCAGACCGCAGCAAGGAGGCGTTTCCTATAGGGGCGTTTCCTATAGGGGCGTTTCCTAACTTTTTTTATCCAGCTGCTTTTATAAATCCTCGCAGAAGAAGTCATTGTTCTAGTGATGGGAATTCCGGCTCTTCTTGCTGAGCCGGATCATTCGGCTCACCAAGAAGAGCCGGCTCTTTCGGCTCCCAAAGGGCTCTTCAGTTTACCACATATTATACCTTTTAATTAAATCAAATGTAGCCCTGTTTTGACTAATGATTTATATGTGTACACATATATCACTTAAATCACTTAAATTATTCAAGACATCCTTTGTACTAAAGTATTCAAAAGTAAAAATTACATGTTTAATATAAATTATTTGCTGTGGCCAATTGTTTTCATTGCATTTACAGACCCGTGTAACTCTCTGATACCACCCAATGAATGCATTGACTTGCTTGTAGAACCACGCTACACAAAACAGATAGCAACACCTATAAAAACTATTTTAAAAAAGGGGCTACTGTATCAACCTATATAAAGTATATAAATATAGTTTTTCTCCCTGCAGGAGAGGGGAGCGTGCTTTGAGATCAGCTGCTGGGCTGCAGCGGGGAGAAGAGGGGGACAAAAAGTAGGAAGAGAAGTAATGGGTCAGAAACCCTCCTTTTTACGCAGCGGTCCAGACATAGACATCATAGCTACGGCGACATAGTTGCCAGTTACTTTTGGCATTAGGGCAGGGATATCTTTCAAGGTTTGACATAATGAATTGTGCTACTTTTAAAGCAAGCAGCGATGTTTTCAAATACGTAATCAAAAAGCTCCTCAAAAACACTATAGAAGCAGTTCCTGCCGTTGTTACGTTAGTTCAAACAGTAACAACGGACTACTTTTCTTAGCGGATGCATGTCAATTTAAATCAATACGAAAAACTATTTTTTAAATCAATAAAATCTTTTTCTAAATCCATAAAAGCATTTCAATTATTATTGGGAGTCATGTCGTTACTTTGTTGAGAATGTGGCCATGTGTAATCAGCGGGATAATGTCCACATTGCACATTGCATAATGTGCCTTCATGCCGATCTAGATCCCTCCGCAAAAACAAAACAAAAAACGTCTCGTTCGCGGGCGAGAGCCGGCTCCCGTCGTTCACTATAGGAAACGCCCCTATAGGAAACGCCTCCTTGCTGCGGTCTGCAGACAGACTCTATTGGCCGGTTGGCCTAATCCAAAACATACGCGCTCTCGCTAAACGGTCCTACGACACGGGTTATCAAGTGGATCGCTCAAGCCAGCCGTGTCCTATCTAGTTAGGTGCGCGTTCACATGAGAGGGGTGGTATCTGGAGCATTCGACCAATCACAAACTTGGAGAAGCGCACTGACAGCGCAGCGTCATACTTCCTGAATGAAAAGTGAACTATAATATTAGACATATGAAGAAGTTAAACTTTAAACATCCATGACTTAAACACTTGATCAGGATCAAAGCACAGAGCTGCAGCTGCAAGGTGAACACAGCTGGCAACAGAACAAGTGTTTGAATGCGTTCATTAACAGGTTCATGATATCACTGCCCGTCTAACACACGATCTGACTTTCATTACATTTGTGTTTCCTCAACTTAATGTGTTGCTTAAAATAATCCTTCTGCATCCAGTCTGTGACGCTGTGAGTGCTGCACGGCCAGATACGGCTCAGTGACTCAGATCAGGAGATATGTGATACATTATGAAGTGATATGCCGCGGACTGTACTTAATGTACTCTGATCCGGGTACTTATGTTGTGGCAGATATTTAAGTAAGCTTTCTTAACGCTAATGTTCTAACAGTCAGATTGCTCTGAAGATGGAGGTGATATTCTATTGATGTTCACGTTCACACAGTCGGTGATTTTTGCAGGTGTTCTGGATTAACTGGTTCCCCGATTAACTGGTTGACAGATGTGGGGGTCGTGGCCTTCGACTGAAATACACATTTCGATCGCTTCTTCTGTCGTTTACATAAATCTTTTGGTATATTTGGCTCGGTAGGAAGACTTTGATGCACATTCAGTACCAGTGTGTGAGGTTGTGGTTACGATGGAGATATCCGGACGCGAACAGCGGGGACTACAAAAAGAAAAACGAGTTGACTGGGGATGTCTGTTGAAAACGTTGCAAGTTCCAATAAATCATTTAAACCAGCTATTGTTGCCAGACTTATGACTGAATATCGTTCCTAATGTGATACCAAGTCCACCTGAGACCTGTGCACACCTTCAGACAGCCTCCAAGTGAAGCACACGTTGTTTACTCACAGTTTGAAAGTTAAAAAAAAGTTCATGCTGGACTCAAACCCGCTGTTGGGACTCGGGTTTGAGTCCAGCATGAACTTTTTTGTTATTTTCATGTCGATGCACACTGAATTATTATGTTTGAATAGAGGATTCCTAATATTGTTTGCCGAGACCAACATTCATGACCCATCAGCATTTTAAAGTCTAAGTACCTGCACATGCAGCGATGACATTTCTGCTGCTATCTTTGCAAAACGAGTTTCCAGTCACATGTTATCTGGATGAGTGCTGCAGAATGCTGTGTATATAAAGGGATACATGTGTGTGTGTCTTTCATATTAAACATGATCGCTGGTAGATAGCCACAGAAGTCGTAACACAGTTTAACCTGGGCGGATGTTTCCCTGAGAGGATCACAGTTTACAGCTGAAGACTTCTCCACGCTGCTTTCAAACTGTGAGTAAACAACGTGTGCTTCACTTGGAGGCTGTCTGAAGGTGTGCACAGGTCTCGGGTGGACTTGGTATCACATTAGGAACGATATTCAGTCATAAGTCTGGCAACAATAGCTGGTTTAAATGATTTATTGGAGCTCGCAATGTTTTCAACAGACATCCCCAGTCAACTCGTTTTTCTTTTTGTAGTCCCCGCTGTTCGCGTCCGGATATCTTCATCGTAACCACAACCGCACACACTGGTAGCCTACTGAATGTGCATCAAAGTGTTCCTATCCAGCCAAATATACAAAAAGATTTATGTAAACGACAGAAGAAGCGATCGAAATGTGTATTTCAGTCGAAGGCCACGCCCACCACCTCTGTAAACCAGTTAATCGGGGAACTAGTTAATCCGGAACATCTGCCGTCTTTCCTGCAACGGCAGTTTTTCTGTATTCCCTTTCTCCTGTAATATGACTAGATCGCTAAAAACTCCGCACACTGAGCTCTGATTGGTCAGCAGGCGGTGCTTTCACTGAGTTGATCTATTAGCCTGCAACCTAACCTACTCCGGAGCAGGGGGGTATACTACGAAGCAGGATTTTCTGGTTTAGCAAGATAACTTCTGGGATTTCCGGTACTACGAAGCTGGTTCACTTTTTAGCGGGCTAGATCTCCATGGTGACTTATCTTGGAACCTAGTCTGTGCTCCGAAGCCGGATAGGTTCCAGGATAAGAGACCAACTCAGCGAAAGCACCACGTCTGCTGACCAAGCCCCCAGGAAGTGTGCCAGACTCTGATGAGAATATTCGTGCTGGTCAAACGGCGGTACTACACTTCCTTTAGGTTGCTGGGCCCGGAAACACTTTTCCCATTGACTTACATTGGGAACGAGTGGTCTGTAACTCGTTGGAGAATTTGTTTAAAACTAAATAAACTACCCAGTATGAACACTTGTATAGCCCTTATTAAAAACATTCGTTCCTCAAGTTGTAAAAATGTGCTAATAACGTTATTCTGAGAGTTATTTCCCTCTGCATTATGAACGCGCATCTAACCCACGGGACCGCGCTGCCCGGCACGTTCAAGTTACGTGTTCAGCACTACATGAGTTTCTCTTTACCCATGGATGCACAATAACAACGGACCATATGGCCTTACTGCCAGCCCACGGAGCTGTAATAATGGATATATTGCACATGTTTGCTGTAATTCATCATTTGTCAAATATTATACTACATGATGTAGGCCTATATCTTGTACCGTAAATGTTGTATTAAATAAAGTTAATATTACCGACGTAGATTAACGTTCCTGTAGCTTCTTATTGCACTTGCAACTGTTTTAGTTACTTGTGGGCTACTTAACATGAATAATCACAGTTACTATCCTTTTACTCCATCACATTTCAAAGAGAAATAGGCTATTGTTATTTTAACTCCACCACAGTAATCCATCATCAGCTTTACTTTTTAGATAAAGTTTTAACTCACAATTGATCATAACAGGCTTCAACATATACATTTGTATGTATTACCAAGTGGTTTCATGTACAACCCACACAAGTATCATGCTAAATGAAGCTCTGTTGCTTGGATATCACTAGATCCTGATGTCAGCGTAATATAAAAGTACATAACGATTGATGTGTAATTTAGCATAATTTACTAGCTAGCCGCTAGCTGCTAACTGCCGCCTCGTTAATATAAATCCAGTACCATGCTGTCATGAACGCGCGGTGCTGTTACGTGTACACAAATTCACGTGCTTAATGTGAACGAGCCTTTTGGGCGGCGTGGTTAAAGTTGCGCATGCTCTATGAGTGCACATAGGGGTACTTCTCAGGCATGCTGGGTAATCTGTGACGTTTTGCTCTCTCAAAAGTTTTGTCATCATGCGCTAATGAGCAGCTCTCATAGGAATGAATGAGGCCCCGCCTCCCACGCTGTATCCAGTTCTTATACATCCATGCTGCTGACCAATTAGAGCTCAGTGTGCGGAGGAAATACAGTTTAAACTGCCATTGCAGGAAAGACGGCCGGCCAAAATCACCGACTGTGTGAACGTGAAAATGAATAGAACATCACCTCCCATCTTCAGAGCAATCTGATTATTATAACACTATTAGGCTATGTTAAGAAAGCTTAATTAAATATCTGCCACAACATAAGAAACCGGATCAAAGTAACATTACGTAGCCTACAGTCAGCGGCACTGTGAGTGCAGACGTCGATGTGTCCCATTATCATTCATATCACTTCATATCACATCATATCATAATGTATCATATCTCTCCTGATCTGAGTCAGCTGAGCCGTATCTGGAGTACGCTTCTCCATGTTTGTGATTGGTCGAATGCTCCAGATACCACCCCTCTCATGTGAACGCGCACCTAACTAGATAGGACACGGCTGGCTTGAGCGAACGAGTTGATAGCCAGCGTTGTAGGACAGTTTAGCGAGAGCGGCTTTGTTTTGGATTAAGTCAACCGGATAACTCAAAACATATCCAGGATATGTTGAACTAGATTTGTAGTATACCCCCCAGGTTAGCCGCACAGCATAAGTTACCATGGAGATCTAGCCTGCTAAAAAGAGAACCAGGACCGGAAAGCCGGAGTTTTCCCTGAAGTTAGCCGGCTAAGCGAAAATCCAGCTGGATTCGTGGATCGTGGATTCATATATATATATATATATATATATGCATTTATTGTTTTCCTAAAACTAGATATCGGGTCATTTTCTGCACATGTCAATAGCAGTTTCAACTATCTTTTTTTGGAAATTAAAATACTATATATAAATATATACATAGGTACACATGTACTTGGCAAATGAATAATAATAATATATGCATAATTGCATATAAACATTGTGAACACTTATTTTCAAGTGACTTTTTTTACAATGTTCACGCTGTGGTTTGGAACTGCTTTTGAATGTTATTAGGCATTTTCTTATGGAAAATGTTGTGCATAATCAGTACTGTTTTAAGCTGTACTATCTCAACACATTTTAATAGATTGAGTTTTTTTAAATATGGGAGTTGTGTGTTCATATTTACCAACACCACAGACTATTCGTAATACTTTTTTTTGGGATGTTATTATTTTTTGTAGATTTGTTGAGTACGTGTTTCCCCATATTTCAGAGCAGTAGTAAAGGTAAGGGAGAAATAGACTGTTATAAAGAGTATTTTTCTTCAAGAATGTTCTTAGTATGATACAAAATACCTATTGTTTTTGACAGTTTAGTCTGTACATAATTTATATGGTGCTTCCAATTGAGTTTTTCGTCAACAAGCAGTCCTAAAAATGTACATGCACCAACTTTTTCTATCTCTGTATTGCAAATCCGTATAATGCAGTCATTTCTACTCTCAGACTTTGTATTGAATAACATGTAATTTGTTTTGGCCACATTAAGGGATAATTTATTAACTGCAAACCAGTTACATAGTATTTTTAATTCTGCATTCACAATTTTAACAAGATTGCCAAGATTATGATGGGAGCAGAGAATTCAAAGTTCAGGTTCAGCCTCAATATATTTGGGGAGAATTAAAATGAGCCGTCTTTATTTGTAGACAGCCAAGCCCCCTCCTGTGTTCGCAGTGGCGTTTTTATATGTACAAAAGTGGTGGGGCACAAAAAACGTAAATGTCTATATATAAGCTTCTGCAGTGAGGTTCATGGCTGCTGAGGCACTGACTCTTCAGGTTTACAAATATTATATTTTGACCTAAATCAAAGTATAATATTATTTTCAAAAGCTTTTTTAGTCTGATGCTTCGATTAATTTTAAACAGACAGTTCAACAAAAGGATACCCAAAAAAATGTAATTTTATTATGGGCATAGATATGTCTCATAATTATTTGTGTGAACATAAAAATAATTTGTGTGTAAATATGTGATTTGTAAATGTAAAACACCATCCACAAATGCATTTAAAAGATTTGCAAACTCACAAATACATTTGCAAGTGTAAAACGGATCTGCAAATAGGCTAAATATTTTCACAAATAAAAAAAAATTTGTGGATGGTGTTTTACATTTACATATCACATATTTACACACAAATTATTTTTATGCTCACACAAATAATTATGAGACATATCTATGCCCATATTTTATCATTTAAATATTGAATTGTTCTCTCTAAAGCCCCTGTCACACTGTCCCGAAATTGACACCCGATGGACACACGAATATGGAATTGTGAATTTCGCACGAAGATGGCCCAGAACCACACACGAAGGCAACATTTACATTACATTTAAGACATACAACTGCAATGAAAGTACCAAAAACAATTATGTTCTTTACTTTATCCGTCTTTATATGTAGAAAATATTACGTTTTCTCCGTAATGTTGTTTCCATAGCAACAACAATTTCCTGTCAACTCTCCTTCAAAATAATATATTATATCCTTTTTAGTTTCACAGAACACAAATTGGGTTATTTACATAATATGTTTACATGATTTTGTTGTGCAATAAAACAACCCGATGGACACACGATAAAGGAAATGTTCAAATTCGGCTGTGATCCTAGCAACATCGGGCCATTCGTGAGGGCATCTTAAGCCATCGTATGATCGCCGGTGGAGTTTCTCAGGCTCCGGCATGCCAACAAATTGCAGAAGGACCTTGCGCAGGTTCATTTTCATGTTGAATTCGTGTGTCAATTTTGCCCTTCGTAAGGCCATCCTGAGGGCATCTTGTTATCATCGGTGCCATCGGGCATTTGCCCCGATCAGAGTGAGGGTGAATGATGATAACACGAAGATGACACTATTTGACAAGATGCCCTCACGAGTGCCTTACGAAGTTGCCGCTCACGAAGTTGCTGCCGGAGCCTGAGAAACTCCACCGGCGGTCATACGATGGCGTATGGCGCATTTCCACTGCAGCGGGTAGCCCCGTTTAAGCGTCCTGGACCGTCCTCAAGCGGCCAGGCCAGTTTTTGGTGGCATTTCCATATAGCCTAGTACCGGCTAGCGGGTACTTTTTCTCTCTTTTTCCGGCCCCATAAAATCGTGGTTCTATCAGACCAGGCCAGGGCTGTGACGTCAACACTCGACTGCTGATTGGTCAGAGAGAATCGTCACAAGATCGCGCGCGAGATCATCCCTCGCATCACATATATATCAAGAAGCAAGCTTGCAGCATTTTGTAAACGGAGGAGCTACAAAAATGGCAACGTCGAAGAAAAGCACACCGTGGTCGACCGAGGAGGTGACGACGTTCCTACATCTCATTGGGGATGATAAAATCCAGCGGGAGCTCGACGGAACAACTCGAAATATGAAAGTGTTCCAGGATGTCTCTGCACAGATGTCCGAGCGCGGATTTTCCTGCGATGTAGGGAAAACGGAACGGCTTTACTGGAGTCCCTGCAAGGTACGCTCACTTCTAACAAAGAAGTCTATTTTATCCTTACATTAATGTTCGACAACCCGTGCTTTTATGGAGCCCCAAAGAGCTACATAGCTAGCTAAGGCAGATAGCCTTAGCTAGAGCTATTGTTTGCTAACACCATATGTGCCATTGTTTACGTTCAGTTTTTCTTTTCTATAGTTGTTGTTGCTATTTAGTATTGTGCTGCAGTAGTTTGTGGAATTAACAAGTCATTTTGCTGTTCTAGATGATTACATTGGGACTCGTGAGGAGGAACATTCCCGAACAACGGTTGATGGCAGTGTTCCGTCCACATCGTCATCGAATCCAGAACGGACCCCAGCCGAAGAATCGACACCGACTCAACCACCAACACCGAGTGCCATCACGACACCGCAGCGTGTGGTTCTAGGTAAGAAATAGAAATGGCAAAACGACTGGAATTGTGTTTTGTTTTTTTAAACCGTGGATCATCCATCGTCAGTAATTAAAATAAGCTATACCACTGTGTGGAAATGCTCTGTTACAAGTAAAGTCTTAGCTAGTAAGCAGCTAGTACAGTTGTGTGTGACATCCTATCATATACATATATTTATATTCATTATCAACAGGCTGGACATAATGTAATTCACTTTCACAATCATTGTAAACATCTAGGGCCAGAACTTTCTTTAGTTCCCCTTTCTGTTGTTCTGTTTATACATGTTATTCTTATATCCTTGTGTGACCTGTACCTGTCCTGTGTGTTTTCCTTATTGCTAATTATGATCTTATTGTCACCCAGGCAAGAGGAAACGAGGAGGCGAGGATCGGGCCCAGCAGGAACGGCACCATGACTGGGCAGCCGACGTGGCCCGTCTCCTCCCTGATACTTCAAAAAACCTTAATAGTTATTGTACATATTATATATTTTTTATCTAGTTAATTTTTAAATGCAACATTTGTACTTCCTTGTTTATTTATTTTCTTTAAAATGTTCATTTTATATTTACAATTCCATGTATATTTATGCTGGCTGCAATACAGTTTTACATTTTTTATTTGGATTGTTTAATGGCATGCCTTTTTGATACAACATTTGTATTTTTATACTGCCATCAATAAAGTACTTCTTTGACTTATCTTATCTCTTGTTGATAATGAATGGCACCCAACATAAAAAAATCATAAACATACATGAATTTATAAAGCAATAACAAACACCATCAGTTAGGAAAAAGCCCCTTACTTTTAAGAGATTTAAAGCAAGAAATTGAGTTTGCTAGCTTGAGGTCCTCCTCTAAAACATTATTACATGTTTATTTTGTAATAGTATTAAGAATACATAATAAATACATAATACATGTAGAAATTGCTCAATTGTAATACCCTCCTTCTACTAGACTCAAACAACACATTCCTTATATATTTGAAAGACGAGAGAACAAAATAAACCTATAACCCATTCAAGCTTTTAACATGTCTAGAAGAAAGATTGAGGTTATATTTAATATATTATTTTATGTTGTGGATACTTTAGTCTCCATCCATGTTTACAATTGTCCACACTATTTTACACTTGCATTTATGAATATAGTTTTGCTGTGTTTTACACTTTAGTATTTATGTTTATAGTTAGCTTTGATATTTGCTTAATTGATTAGAAAGATTTTCTTTTCATGATCTGATATTTCCTCAAATGTTATTATGGGGCAGTACTTACTGGTGCTTGAATTTCAAATATTCAATTCAGATAATATTTGTTTAAAACATTTTACAAACACATGTATATTGAAAAAAAAAGGATGTATTTATGTTCAATACAATGAATACAATACAATGCTTGCTGTGATCACTTTCCTTCTTGCTGTGATAACAAGCCACACACCAAGAAACAAGTAAACGATCGCTTCCACATCCTCCATTGTTGTGTGTGTTTTGTGAGTTGTGTCGCATTGAAGATGACGCCACTGCAGTTTTACCCAGCGTCGCTCCGACCAAAAAGCTGATCGCCCCGCCTACACTGCGTTGCTACCCCAGGTCCTAAACTGTAATGGAAATGCGCCACGGCCTCGGCCGGCCAGCGAGGCAGCCCGAGGCCTGAGCGAGGACGCTTAGGGACGCTTAAACGGGGCTACCCCGTTGCAGTGGAAATGCGCCATTAGATGCCCTCACGAATGGCCCGATGTTGCTACGATCACAGCCGAATTTGAACATTTCCTTTATTGTGTGTCCATCGGGTGTCAATTTCGGGACAGTGTGACAGGGGCTTTAGTAAGATCCCATTTTAAATAAAATTGCGGTCTTACCTTGACTTGAAGATGAAGTCCATTTGCCTATCCTTCTGGACAAAAATCTCTATTACTTTTTTGTAAAAGTCCTCCTTATCTTCTTGTAGTTTCAAAAGTCTATCATAAATCTAATCGATAGATTTATGATTAGAAAATTATAAAAGTAGGGTAGACATGTGGATATTATCCGGCTGAAAAAAACGTGCATTTATCTAACAGGTACGTTTCCCACAGATCTTATTTTTTCCAGCTATTTTCTAAAATCCTATGGAGAAATCTCGTTGCTTTTTTGTCGAGGGAAGCCATGCACAGCTTACTTCCTGGTTTTAGGACGCGTCTCTCTCCTCATCTTCACACACCACACTTTTCGCAGCACACATACTTACAGCCAATCAGCTCTGAATTATGTGAGATGACGTATGGAGGGGATGGCAGCCCCTATGGTCATTATTTTTTTGCCACACACATTAAATAGGACAATACTCTTAGCATGTGCAGTGTAGTTTTTACAGTCACCGTTCACTTAGACAGTGAGAGGGAGGGGCATGATCGGGTTTTGTCCCACATGGCTCTAAACAGCTCAATAGGCACACAATGTAGATATATTTATATATTTTGTTATTTATTTTTTGCATTTTTTTGTAATCAGTATTTGTAATACTTTCTACTGACACTAGGTGGGGCTGTGCCCTAATGACCAGTCGCCACTGTGTATTCGGTGAAGCATTATATGCTTACAATCCAATGTAAATACGACTAAACTGCAATGATAGCAAAGCTGTGGCTTGGGTTTTTGGGGTAATAAAGTCCAAATCATGGGCTGACAGCCCAACGATCCCTCATTGGCTGACAGCCAATGAGTGACGTCTGAGGAAGATGAAAAATGTAAATTAAACATTGTTGAGAAAATGCTGCATCTCTTGCATTTATTGACATAGAGGAGCCTTATTGTTTACCTTTTTAATTTTTTTAATTTTTTGTAATTTTCAATTGCTTGGTTTTCGTGAAATTAACCTGTTTTGCCATTAAAGTGTAACAAATTGATGCATCTCCACAGATCATCTTAAAGGCTTCAGAATCCCCCCCCATTGCAGTTAAAAAACGGTCAAAACTAGGGCCCCCAAACAGCATCTTGCATAGGGCCCCCAAAAAGCTAGAAACGGCCCTGCCTACACTGCCTCCTATAGATACACACATATTGTTTCTGTTTGTTTTATACATAATATAATGCCCCAGCATGTTCAGCTTAATTTTATACGGTAAAAGAGAGTTGCCGAAAATGTCAACCTTACGAAGGTGAAGAACAGCGGATGATTTGTTTGTTTTTAACATCTATAAAGACCATCGTGTCATATCAAAAATAACTAATCCGCGAGTGTTTCAAGATTTTAAAAAACGGTAAACAAGTTGAAAGTTTGCAGTTTCAGTATACCTTCTATGGATATCATTTGAACCTGTATATGTCATTTGTTGTTATTAGAGATTTCTTAAAACAAATAACAAACGTATCCTCTTCTTACAGGTGATGCTTTTATTGTGAAACGTCCAGGCGGAAGTGGTGGTTTCAAGAAGGAAAACAATCAGAACCACGTCATTTGATATTTGGTAAAGATGTTTTTATTGTTTGCTGTGTGAATAATGGCACACTGTCCTGCATGACTTAGTGTCAGCTTAGGTCGTGTTTCCGTCTGTTACCGCTCATTATTCACCTTGTTTTCAGACGAGGCTGTCGTGCTAACTGTTAGCTCGCTAAGCTAATGATTGTGGTCAGTATTTCAAGAAGGCTTATCATAAGAAATCATCCGGTGAAATAATTCATTTTTCATGTGTGTTGCATTGCATTGCTAGAAGCATTGCTAGAAACAGTGTAAATAGACTAGCCTCAGCTCTGCTAAATACTAAATAATAGGCTACTGAGTGATTGTACTACAGCTATAGCTCAATGGCTGGTTGGGTAGCATAGCAGAGGTGGAAAAAGTACTTGGACCTTGTAATGAAGTAAAAGTATAAGTACCAGAGTGTAGTACTAATACTCTGTTACAAGTGAAAGTCCAGGGCTGCAGTTGAATAGTCCATTTAGTTTAGGAACCTTCCTAACGGAGTGAAATGACCCGGAAGTACCTCAGTGGCAGCCATGATAGGAAAGGAGGTTTCAAACTTCCTCGATAACCTCCTTTAGTTTAGGACCAGTCCACTGGACCTCTCTTGACGAAAGGAGAGGAGAAAATGCTGGGATAGAACCTGATCCTCAGATCTGGGGGCTTGGGGGCTTTTCAGTGTGTAGACAATGTTTTCCAAAATTAGTGTCCATCTTCCAATCTTTACTACAGGTTACGTTTTTAATGCCAACATTTTTTGTCGCTCGAAACCGTTCTGTATCAACACAAATTGATTCACTTTATACCTAACCTGCTTCCATAAAGAATGATTCTTCCATCACACAAAGTCATTGAGAACATTTGTTTAGTTTTTTTAGATAATCATCTTTATTGCTTTTATCAGTGTAAAGTCATATTATGGTTCTTGTTACATTATTCAAAATATGAATCAATCATAGTATGGCATGTTTCTCATTTGAAAGGCTTATGGGACTCATATTTCAGAGAAGCTGTGAAATAATGTTTAATAAGGTTTATCTTTTAGACATGAAAGGAAATGAAAGTAAGGAAGGGCCAGTGCTTGTCCCCTATAAACATGGCATGCTATTTGTAACTTTCAACTGGGAAACCCCTTAAGTTCATAGGTCAAAATAAGGCACAGTTTCTGAATAATTCCGAATATCAGAATGCTGCTTCCTGATCCGTTTTGTTTTTCCTTCTCCTCTTGCTGAGGACAGAGAGGGGGTTTAATGCTCCAACACAAAACACATCTATTAGCAGCCACATGTATATAAACCCTATTCACACACTCCTCTTTTAGTAGTCTCCAGTTAGTACACACAGCACGGCTGAGTCTCTACAGATACTAGTACATCTGTTTAGAAATGTTGATACCACATTAACATGACCTTTCCAATCTGTTCAACAAGTATTAACAACGCAAACAGGAACCGCTGGGAGCTCGTGTGGCATTGCTTTTCAGGGTGTAGATTCAGAACATTGAACTGGCCTGTTTTGTTTGTTAGCGCTCTGTAAGGACATCACTAAAAGTATCCAAGCTGTTTACCTGCATACGTGGTAGAGGTGACATTCTCCAGGGTGGAGAAGAGCATGCCACAGCTCAGAGCTCCCTCTGAAGGCCGGGGCTGTCCCTCTGGGGGCAGGTAGAAGACCGCGTAGGCCTGGAACAGGGTGGTGACCAGCAGCTCCACCAGGCTGCACACCTGAGCCTTAATCCCTGCACCTGCACCACACACAGCTTTATGTCAACTGACGCATCTCGTTCACAGCGAAAGCCTTCCAGCAGAACATGCTGCGCTTCTTGCTTCAGAACTCCTATGTACAAAATATGCTGTTGCACACTGAAACTAAAACGCATGACTGGACTGCTGGCAGGTACCGTGCTGTGGTTTGTTGAGCAGCTGATGGATGGAGGCCTTCCGGGCCAGCAGGAAGTCAGCCAGGGCCTGGCGGGGGGAGCTGCCCTCCAGCAGCATGGTGGACACCAGGGCCTCAGCGATGGCCTGGTCCGACACGGCCCGGCCCCGCAGCAGAGACCTGCTGTCCAGCAGGATGGTGGACCTGCAGGAGGCCAGACGGTCACTATCATCCTCAGCTGAGGCCTGGAGATTCTCTGGCCCCATCACTAACATCAAGCAGGACTTGTACTTGATGCCAGTGGGCCTCATGCAGAAAGCAATACACACATGTCCTTTCACTTTTAGAGTGCTAGTAGCCATCCATGGAACCCGACCACGGATAAGCGGGAGAAGATGGATGGATGGTGTCCAGAGCCCTCTAACCAACACTAATTAAGTACACTAAGGCTCTACAATTAATCAAACACAACTCAAATAGCAGGAAGCAGAATATATGTGAATGGTAATGTTTTAAATACCATTCTGAATGAAGTATAAGACACATGTCCGATAATGCTGCTGCATGAGACCCCTTTGTCCTGCAAAAGACACAGCAGTAGGTCCTCCCTACCTGACGTGCCCGGTGGTGGCCACCTGCCGGACCAGGATGGGGAAGCGGGCCAGGACGGGGCTGTAGTGCCCCCCCGCGGCGGCCTCCAGCTGCAGCGTGCTGTGCAGGTGGCAGCCCAGCAGGTAGAGCTGCGTGGCCTGCAGGAAGCGGCACGCCTCCATGGAGCTCCAGATGCGCTCTGGGATCTCCAGCAGCAGCTTGATCTGAGAGGCCATGATGTAGAACTTGTCCTGCCACTGCCTCTGGTTCTAACACACACACACACACACACACACACACACACACACACACACACACACACACACACACACACACACACACACACACACACACACACACACACACACAACACACACACACACACACACACACACACACACCACACACACACACACACAGACAGACACACACACACACACACACACACACACACACACACACACACACACGAAAAATAATGCAATGATCCCCCGTTTGCCACCAATAGTACACACCTATCAGAACACGTGTTCTGCAAAACATGTACCCACGGGAACAAATAAACAACCTGTGCAGTCAGCAGGGTCTTCAGGTACACCTGGTAAACAAGTGACCCAGCAGCAGCACCTTATGCGTCTGGCTCAGGCAGT
The DNA here is from genome assembly GCF_902827115.2 of Pseudochaenichthys georgianus. Lineage (NCBI taxonomy): Eukaryota > Metazoa > Chordata > Actinopteri > Perciformes > Channichthyidae > Pseudochaenichthys > Pseudochaenichthys georgianus. Next base: position 159,660 of record NC_047510.2, read on the forward strand.
GGCCTCTTATGGCTGTACAACTCTAGAGGTTAGGTTGTATTATGAGATATAATCTATGCCGAAATCAAAAGAGTTGTTATTATGTGTGTGTGTGTGTGTGTGTGTGTGTGTGTGTGTGTGTGTGTGTGTGTGTGTGTGTGTGTGTGTGTGTGTGTGTGTGTGTGTATGCGACACATGAGATAATTAAACACCCCTTTCTTTTAATAAAGATTCCAAATGACAGGGTTACATAATGAGATGTACCTCCTGCCTGCAGCTGCCACCCCCGGTCCTGCCTTGCTTCAGGCTGTGGCAGTACTGGTGCATGTCCCGGATGGACAGCACCACACTCTCCGAGCACTGCCTCATCTCTCCGATGGTGTCTGCGGCGTCGATCAGGTCCCGGTACCGCTCCCCCACCATCTGTCGCAGCTCCTCCTTCTTCTGCTCGATCTCCCCGCGGACCTTGCGCTCGATGCGGCGAATCTCCGCGGTATTGTACCGCTCGAACAGAGCCGCCGGGTCCTTGATCTCCGAGACCCGGAGAGACAGAGCGGGGTCCTCGGCCATCGCAGCGCAAAACAACACCAGCTGCTCCGGAAGAAGTGCACTTCCTGCTTCCACGTCAGCAAAATGTGACGAAGGCTGAGTTGCTTGATGTTGGTTGGTCACCACAGCTGTCTGTCAGGGAACATAGCCGGGTAGGTAAAAAAATCTATTAGAAAGCTGCAGCTGATTCAGAACGCCGCTGCTCGAGTCCTCACTAACACTAAGAAAGTGGATCACATCACTCCTGTTCTGAAGTCTTTACACTGGCTGCCTGTGTGTCAAAGAATAGATTTCAAAATACTGCTGCTGGTTTATAAAGCACTGAATGGTTTAGGCCCAAAATACATTTCTGACCTCCTGCTAAATGATGAACCATCCAGAACTCTCAGGTCTTCAGGGACTGGTCAGCTTTCTGTCCCCAGAGTCAGAACTAAACATGGAGAAGCAGCGTTCAGTTATTATGCTCCAAATATCTGGAACAAACTCCCAGAAACCTGCAGGTCCGCTGCAACTCTGACTACTTTTAAATCCAGCAAGAAGACTTTTCTTTTTGTCGCTGCTCTTAATTGAACTATTCATATCACTGTAACTTTTATCCATGTATTTTTTCTTTTAATGTTTTAAATTTAAATGTAATTAATTTCTCCATGACATTTATGAGAGGGACTGCTCGAAAGTAGGATATTTGGGATATCCATCGTAGCCAGGGTTTACGATCAGTTTTTGGGTGATTTGTACTGAGGAACAAGCATCACAGCACCGACGGGTGAAACATAGTGTTTTGGTAACACGGGGTGTTCAGGTAACACTTAAAGACTTTGTTATGCGACGCAAAGCAGAGCAGGGGGCTAGTACACCCTCCTGAGGGTCCGGTTGTGGATGTCATGCGAGCAAAACATGGTGAAAACAATCAGTCTAAATGAACAATCGGGACGGAAATGTTCGGATTTCCAAAGGGAGGTTCTGTGAATAAATAAAAAATCAAGAACCGAAATAATTGAACTATTCATATCTTAGACTGCACTGTAACTTTTATCTTTCAATGTTTATTTTATTAGCTTTCTTTTAAATGCCATTTCTGAATGTCTTTCATTTTTGTAAAGCACCTTGAATTGCCTGGTGCTGAAAGGTGCTCTATAAATAAACTTGCCTTGCCTAGGTAGGGAGCCGCCTACTCTCACTACCTGAACCAATCAAATCGTCGCAAAGAAGAATTACATTACGTTTGGAAAATACTTCCACTACTAGTTTACTCAGTATTGGTAAGTATTTAAATACTTTCGCCTACGTATTATTTTTTTGTTACTTGTGATTTACTTGAGTATTTCCATGTTATTTTTACCTAATAGTTACTTACAAGTTACCGGTAGGCTTCTCAACAATACAGAGGTAAATATCAAACGTTTGACTGTACTTCCTGTGTTTGATATTGGTTCTTAGTTACTATACAGATTCATAATTAACACAACATATTATTAACAAATACACGATTTATCCAAATTAATTATTATTATATTATTGAGTGTGAATGTGAGTGTTGGAGATGTAGGTGTGAACGTGTGTGTCGTCACCTGACACACATTGTCAGGTGACGACACACACCTTTGGACCCGGAAGAAGGACAGAACAACACACAACTCCGAGTACAGGTGAGTCACCTGGTGCTTCGAATTAAAAGATGATTTCTTCATTTATTATTTATCAAATGGTATCAGTTTGATCAAACGTCATCTTTTAAAGCTTGTTAGTGAATGAAGTAGGCTTCTAACCTGTAGACAGAGCCTCCTAATGATGTGTAATGTGTGTGCGGAGCAGGATGTGCTGTTCATTCCGGGCTGGGTCGCCATGGTAACTAATGCCCCCCAGTCATTGTGGAGATTGGTCCATTTCAGAATAATATATATATATGTTTTATAATGATTGATCATGAGAGTGTTCTCAAAGCTGGTGAAGGTGCAGCTAGTCTGAAGTACTTTGTAGACTGCAGGGTAGCTGGTGAAGGTGCAGCTCGTCTGAAGTACTTTGTAGACTGCAGGGTAGCTGGTGAAGGTGCAGCTAGTCTGAAGTACTTTGTAGACTGCAGGGTAGCTGGTGGAGGTGCAGCTAGTCTGAAGTACTTTGTAGACTGCAGGGTAGCTGGTGAAGGTGCAGCTAGTCTGAAGTACTTTGTAGACTGCAGGGTAGCTGGTGAAGGTGCAGCTAGTCTGAAGTACTTTGTAGACTGCAGGGTAGCTGGTGGAGGTGCAGCTAGTCTGAAGTACTTTGTAGACTGCAGGGTAGCTGGTGAAGGAGCAGCTAGTCTGAAGTACTTTGTAGACTGCAGGGTAGCTGGTGAAGGTGCAGCTAGTCTGAAGTACTTTGTAGACTGCAGGGTAGCTGGTGGAGGTGCAGCTAGTCTGAAGTACTTTGTAGACTGCAGGGTAGCTGGTGGAGGTGCAGCTAGTCTGAAGTACTTTGTAGACTGCAGGGTAGCTGGTGGAGGTGCAGCTAGTCTGAAGTACTTTGTAGACTGCAGGGTAGCTGGTGAAGGTGCAGCTAGTCTGAAGTACTTTGTAGACTGCAGGGTAGCTGGTGAAGGTGCAGCTAGTCTGAAGTACTTTGTAGACTGCAGGGTAGCTGGTGCAGGTGCAGCTAGTCTGAAGTACTTTGTAGACTGCAGGGTAGCTGGTGGAGGTGCAGCTAGTCTGGAGTACTTTGTAGACTGCAGGGTAGCTGGTGAAGGAGCAGCTAGTCTGAAGTACTTTGTAGACTGCAGGGTAGCTGGTGGAGGTGCAGCTAGTCTGAAGTACTTTGTAGACTGCAGGGTAGCTGGTGGAGGTGCAGCTAGTCTGAAGTACTTTGTAGACTGCAGGGTAGCTGGTGAAGGTGCAGCTAGTCTGAAGTACTTTGTAGACTGCAGGGTAGCTGGTGGATTCACTCCAGGTGGAGCTAAAGTCTGATTCAACACTTGGTTAGAATTCACATCATTCATCTGTGAAGTAACTGAATCACATGAATTTAGAATAAACACATTTAGCTCAAGTTTATCACAACAAGCTGGAACAAACAAGTACAATCTTAAACCTTGTCTTCACAGAAACTATCTTATACCATTAATAAAGAACAATTAGTAACCTGAATTCAGCTATGTAACAGTAGCATACGATGAAACATGTCTGAGTTCCAGCAGCCAATCAAATACAGTTGGTATCACCCAAAGTTACTGTGTGTGTGTGTGTGTGTGTGTGTGTGTGTGTGTGTGTGTGTGTGTGGTGTGTGTGTGTGTGTGTGTGTGTGTGTGTGTGTGTGTGTGTGTGGTGTGTGTGTGTGTGTGTGTGTGTGTGTGTGTGTGTGTGTGTGGGTGTGTGTGTGTGTGTGTGTGTGTGTGTGTGTGTGTGTGTGTGTGTGTGTGTGTGTGTGTGTGTGTGTGTGTGTGTGTGTGTGTGTGTGTGTGTGTGTGTGTGTGTGTGTGTGTGTGTGTGTGTGTGTGTGTGTGTGTGCAGATGGAGCACAGAGAGCTGCAGCAGGATCTGGAGGCTCAGTGGGGTCAGGTGGTTTCCAGACTGCAGGGGAAGCTCTTCCAGTCGGACTGGGACATCGCCTCCTTCACAGTCTTCTTCATCTTCATCGGTGAGCGGCGGCGAAGACAAGAGGCTTGAGCATGTTTGATACAAAATACATTTGGACTTTCCCCCTACCCATTGTTGTGTCATTTATCCACACTGCCTTTATCTGATCCATGTAGTTACTTTACAGATTAAGATTATGAATGCAACATATAATAAACTAATCAAATACATTTATATAGGAAAGAAGAAGAAACATGAGCTCCACCAGCTGCAGCGATCAATGATTCGTATCCAAACATATGATGTATATATTTCTGAAACGAGCACCTCTGCATGGCTTTGGAAGAGAAGTATTACTAATACAGTAGGTGTGTTCTCCCCCGTGGTGTATCTGAGTTCTCCTCATGGACTGCAGTCTGACATTTCACTGGAGCCATTTTGTTGGCAATTTAAGAAGCAAAGTTGATCTGAAACTAACGTCGTTATGTCTGATGCTCACCATCGCAGTAAAGCTCTGTACGATGACGCTTGGATACAAAGATAAGCGTGGCTGCACAAAGTGAGTAACAGGAACAGACATGTGTCCAGTGCCGGATCAGAACCTTCAGGGCAGCAATGAGGCAGTTAGTTTACTCTTAGTAAAGTATCCAGCTGAACACGGAGCAGCAGTCTCATTGCATTGCAGTAATGCCCCTGGCTGCCCCTGCACAGAACACGAGAGGAAGCTGCAAACTGAATACTGCCCTCTGCAAACATTTGTATGAATAAGTTGCTTATCTCCTGAGCACCTGAGGAGAGGAAACGTCAGCCTGTGAAATCCTCATGCCACGTGTAGCCTAAAGGTAACCAACGAGCTCCTTTCTTCCTGCTGAACACGGTCTGATCGGGGTTCTGCTTTCAGGCATGGTTCTGCTGCTGGTCCTGCTGGTGCTTATCCGCTGCTGCTGCTGCTGCTGCTGCAATGATGATGAGAAGGTAACACACACACACACACACACACACACACACACACACACACACACACACACACACACACACACACACACACACACACACACACACACACACACACACACACACACACACACACACACACACACACACACACACACACACACACACACCAGAGAACATGTGGTGAGGTGATGGCAGAAATCAAAAACAGAAAGGGAAAGCGCTTCGGTAAATCTCCCAGTAAAGTCATGGAGACGTGTTTCGGCCGCCGGCTGACACCAGCTGGACAAACAGTTTCTGATCTGAGCCGTCAGCTTCACATCCATGGCTAAAGCATGTGTTCAAAATCACTCCCTAATTATTAGAACGCGCTATATTTACCCTCCATCAATGTTATTTCCTTTGCTGCCATGTGAGTTCATATGGTGCGTCAAATATGACCTGATGGAACAAACACATCTGATTGCACAACAATCCTTCAATGCAATGCATATGTGAAAACCACAGCTGCTCGCTCCTGGATTTGGTTGACCCCCCCTCCAGCGAATAGTTCGAAATCTAGATACCGAATTAAACTGGAGCAGCAATCCAAGAAAACTGAAAAGTTCTGCACCAAGGATTTATCAATACTCAGCTAGCTTTCAGGTGGTTCAGAGCCACGGCGGGGAACAGATTCTACCCCCCCCAGTAGTAGTCTGCTGCTACGGACAGCGAGGGGCGTGGAAGGTTAAAAGAGGACGGGTGTATTATTCTTTTTCTGACAAGTGATCACACCCCCTCATATGGCCGTCTACAGAGAGAACAGTACAGAGAAGCAAAACATGTTTAGAAACGGTCCCATTGTACATGGAGGAGCCACAGTGTTGTTGTTGTTGTTGTTGTTGCTGCTGCTGCTGCAGCAGCAGCAGCTGTAGGCAGTCCAGGAGAAACACTGCCTGGAACCCTTTAACGTTTCTTCCTGCTCACATTACATTGTTACATGAATGTAATCCACTGCCCTCCGGACAGCAGACGGTCCTCAGCGGGCACTGGCTGCCCTGCTCCCCCTGGCGCTGGAAGGCAGGACCTCTCCTCGTGTATTTAATGCAGACACACCATACTCAGTGAGCGATGGCGTGAAAGGACTCTGTCCTCTCCATGACTCTCTGACTCTACCATAAGAACCTAGTGAGGCTGTCCAACCACATCACCTCTGACCCAAACCATGTTCTGAACAGTGAGTATGAGCTGCACCGTCTCATCGGAGATACAGGGTCCCACCACTCAGTAAGGTCAGACTGAAGCATGCTTTGTGCATCAGTCAATCCTCTCAGTGAACACAGAGCTGATCCCAGATCAGACGCACGCTGAAGGCTTTGAGCAGCTTTTCTCTCACTGATTGTGCTGTTATGTGCATCATTACATTACATAGCATTTAGCTGAGGCTTCTATCCAAAGCGACTTACAATAAGTGCGTTCGACCAACAAGATACAACCTTGAAGAAAACAGAATCATAAAGTACATCAGGCTTCATAGAGAAACAACATTTCAAGTGCTACTCAACTGGCTTTAGATAAGCCAGTCCTTTATTAGTATATAAGTGCTCTGTTAGTAGTTCTGTCCTCGAGGTGGAGTCGAAGGAGATGAGTTTTCAGTCTGGAAGGTGTGTGAGCTTTCTGCTGTCCTGATGTCAGGGAGCTCGTTCCACCATCTTGGAGCCAGGACAGCAAACCCACGTGTTTCTGCTGATGGAAACTTGGGTCCCCCTCGCAGCGAGGGTGCAGCGAGTCGTTTGGCTGTCGCAGAGCGGAGTGCACGTGCCGGGGTGCACGGTTTAGCCATGTCCTGGATGTAGGAAGGGCCAGATCCATGTTAATGTTTGTTGTTTGTGTTTCATGTATTGTGTCTGGATACTTGTCTGTTGATGTCGGACATGGAGCTGCTGTGACGCAAGGAGCATTTCAGACCTGATCTGACAAATAAAGTAATATCGTATCGTATTCTGATGCTGACAGAAAGATGTTTCTGTGCTTGGTCCACAGCCTCGCAGACACAAGGTGGGCATCGAGAACATGGCTCTGCAGCCTTGAACCCCCACACACCACATGAGTCCGGGAGGAACCAGAAGCAGAGCCTCTGTCAACGTGCACACCAAATGAATACTTTTTTCCTAATTAATAACGCATCCATTTCAGCTGTGCCATGGGTATTGCTGAAACCCCAAGAAGCCAAGCACTTGAGTTCATGTAGGCCGTGTAACGGATTCACCAGCACTCACTCTGCTCTCATTTAGCTTCAAGTGAATATATCTGCACTTTCCTTGTTGATCGGAGTTTGATTGATAAAGGCTAAATGAAATGGATTGTAACACATCTGTAAAACTAATAATAAAAAGATCAACTTTGCTCTATTTTGTGTTGGTGTGCGTCTCATCAGGCTGTGTTCATTCCTGAGCACAAACAGAAACAGACATGTGTCCAGTCCAAGTGCACAGAGGAAGACTGATCCCAGTGCTGCCTCTCTGTGGTCAGCCTGTGTCCTTTAACCCATGCAGGTGTTTCAGCACAACATGCACACACTCCTTTAAGCCATCGTGTGACCTTACAGTGGTTGTGTGCACGCAGCGTGTCGTGTGCAGAGATCTGTGATAGGACTGACCTCCTCACACTGGCCCAATGTGTGTGTCGCTCCTCACTGCAGAAGCCCCGTGGAAGTGACACACAGATTCTGGGGATCCAATGGCTGGCTGTGAGGCTTTGCTCTTGTATTTATGACTGAAGAACAGATGACAAAAAGCTTTGACAACGGTCAGGCTTTTGTTTGTCTGTTGTTATTATTCTCAATACGACCACCGGGGGGTGAGGTGACATGCAACAACATGAACCTTTCTGTTGGTCGCTTGTTAGCAGACCCTTCACGCGATGGCAGAGCGAACAGGTACAGGCAGGGCCCATAATGATAGCCCTATAGTTTAAATCTACTACCCACACATGAACATATGGAAATGGGTTACTATTTAAAAAAATAAATGTATTTAGGAACCTATCCATGTGATTTTTAGTGGGGGTCGACCTCAAATCCTCTAGGGGGGTCTAGGGGCATGCCCCCCCAGTAAGATTTTATTTTGGAGTTAAATGCATCAATCTGGTGCATTTTGAGGGGAATTGGAGAGACTAGATCTATGGAAACACCTATATTAAACAGAACTGTATGCATTTCAATAATCATAAAAGCATGGCCATAACCAATAACATACCATTTCCAATATGAAAAAAACACTGAAACTATTCATTTAGTTTTGGTTCATTTATAGTTGTGAGTGTGTCTGTGCTCCTGAATCAGCCTCTCCTGTCTCCCTCCTCTTTGAGGCAGCAGCAAAGACTAGTTTTCTCTCAACAAGTTTTAAAAGTGTATCTTACCTTTTTTCACCCAGTTAACTTTTTATTTATTTATTCATGCATATTTTACTAATCACACTACATTTCATTTAGCTGACGCTTTTATCCAAAGCGACTTATAATGACCGATTACAGGGACATTCTCCCTGGAGTAACTAAGGGCTAAGTGCCTTACTCAAGGGCACACTAGTGGTGGTGTTCCTGGTGGGATTTTAACTCATAGCCTTCCGATCTTCAGCCCACCTCGCTATCCATTAGACCAATCACTACCCTCTCAAATGGAAATATGTGTTTACATAAATGGTGACCACACCGTTTGAGACCCACTGAGAACGTAGACTAAGTTAACTATCTAAACACTCAGAGAGTCCTTTACCTCACCTGAGCTGAGCTTATCCCGAGCTTGAATGACACACAGAGACCAATCAAGGGCTTTGATGTATGATCTGTATGACAGTGGCCGTGTCGGCAGGCCACATCATGTGGACAGCCAGTCACCCTGTGTGAGGCAGGCCACTTAACAGGCCAGAAGGAGGCGAGATCAGTGCAAGGGAGCGAGGGATCATTGTCCACAAGTTAAGCGATCGCAGATGGCGTCGTGGTCACGCACGAATAAAAAAAAAACCTAAATGGGTCGCGAAATATACCTGGGCGGCCGTTAATATACCTGGGGGCCCGCCCAAGTATAGTCTGTGTGGGAAACCCTGGAAGCCCTCGGTGGTCAATGTGGAATCATGTAATCAGAATGAGTGCAGACATGCATCACTAGTCAACATCAATGAAATCAATAAGTCAATAACAACAAGTCAGGCAGTGGGACAGCAGCGGTGCTAATGGTCACTGCCTGGGCATGTTCTGCGTCTCCAGCAGGAACACGACTCCAGCGAAGGGATCAGTCACACGGGCAGGTTATCCTTTAGAATCTTTTTATTGCACCACAGATACATCATTTCACATTTATATGATAGGCAGCTTTTTAAGATAGTTTAACACTTACTGGAATGAAGACATTTGTTCATGATTGGATCAGTGTTCACAGGGAATCAACAACATACGTGCACAACATGTGAAATGAACATCAACAGAGCACCCGGGTGACGTCCCACAGGCAGCTTATCGCTAACAACGGGAATGTGAGGCAGGCAATAATCAATCAGCAGCAACCCCAACAACGACATGCTGGAAACAAATGTAACAGGGCTTAAGGATATGCTGACATGAGACGTTTAGCATCAGTGTCTGAGGGGACTTTGGCCCCTGGGACGATCACTGCGTCAGCGGCCTGCTACACCTCCGACCTCACACCACACTCTGCATGCCTCCTCACGCTGAAGCGCCCAGTGCTCCGTCAGGGGCTCAAGTGACTGCATCCCAGCTGGTGCACTGGAGAGGACTGATTGTGTGTATCCTTAAGGTCGGGCACTTGCAGACAGAACACGTCTGTGCTGTAGCGGTTGAACATCCTGACTGAGAGTCCTCAAAACGATCTGATAAACCCTCATCACGAGCCCCGTTGAGCCTTTGACCCCTGACGCGCTGTGTGTCAGGGTTAGGGTCTACACACACACTACAGGCTCTCAGAGCCGCATCCTCCGTCACAAGTCCTTCTGAGTGTCTGTTGGTGCGATCCAGCCTGAAGCGGATCACATCCAAGCATGCTCCTCAGGGGTGAGCTGAAAGGCTTCTGTCGACGGGACGAGCTTTGTGTTGTTGGTGTGAGCAACAGCTGAGCAGCGTGACACACTTTGGCTTTCTGATGTTTGGACAGACAGAAGCTTCTTCTCCTGACCGCCTGACTCCGCCTCCTGACCGCCTGACTCCGCCTCCTGACCACCTGACTCCGCCTCCTGACTCCGCCTCCTGACACGTGGCGGCTGAGAGCGGAGAATTAGTGATGCATGTACACACAGGTTAGTACCCCCCCACAGACTTGGACCAAGAGACCTCCCCCACAGACTTGGACCAAGAGACCCCCCCCACAGACTTGGACCAAGAGACCTCCCCCACAGACTTGGACCAAGAGACCCCCCCCACAGACTTGGACCAAGAGACCTCCCCCACAGACTTGGACCAAGAGACCTCCCCCACAGACTTGGAGCAGAGCTGGACCAGGAGACCTCCCCACAGACTTGGAGCAGAGCTGGACCAGGAGAGCCCCCCACAGACAGCTCACAACACATGATACCCTCTCTTAGTAATAACAGCCATGCCTATAGTTCTGGCTCAACACGTCACATGGTGCAGGGCCTCTTCAAGAGACTTCAATATATTATAAAGTAAAACAAAAAGTGACCTCCTAGTGTTCCCGCCCTGAGTGCCACACACACACACACACACACACACACACACACACACACACACACACACACACACACACACACACACACACACACACACACACACACACACACACACACACACACACACACACACACACACACACACACACACACACACACACACACACACACACACACACGTGAATATTGATATCTGTGGGTTTGATTGGCTCCTTCACTAAACATGCAACACTTGAAGCTGAATGACTGCATGAGATATATATATATATATATGTGTATATATATATATATATATACATACATATGTGTGTATATATATATATATATGTGTGTATATGTACTGTGTATAAAAAATAAAGCGGTCGTCACGAAGAGGCTCAGAACGGCCTGTAGTTCCAGAAGCTGGAGAAGACGGAGATCTGCAGGAGGAGAGAGAGCGCTCGGTCACAGGTAGCTAGCAGTGACCTATGAGGACGTTCATTGCATTTCAGACAGACACACCCTGTGGCCGTCGTTGTTCTCAACTGCAGCTACAAAGCAACTGTCACAAGCGGGTCAGAGTGAGGGAACCCCCCTCTCCCAGGTGAGTCATGTGACCCGACTGGCTGGTGGTGCAGGACACTCACCTTGTCCTTGAGCTGCTGGCACAGCTGCAGAGAGATGGTGAAGAACACCAGCGTGTCGTTCAGCCACGGCACCACACACTCCACCTTGTGGACGTGGCTCACCTCGAAGCGGTTGTTGTTGAGCTCACTGAGGAGGAGAGGGGGAGGACCAAGGAGACGTTAGAGGGACCTTAAACAGAGACACAGAGAGACAGAGACACAGAGAGACACAGACAGACAGAGACAGACAGAGACACAGACAGACAGACAGAGACACAGAGAGACAGAGACACAGAGAGACACAGACAGACAGAGACACAGACAGACAGAGAGAGACACAGAGAGACAGACAGACAGAGAGACAGAGACACAGAGAGACAGAGACACAGAGAGACACAGACAGACAGAGACACAGACAGACAGAGAGAGACACAGAGACACAGACAGACAGAGAGACAGATACACAGAGAGACAGAGACACAGACAGACAGATACACAGAGAGACAGAGACACAGACAGACAGAGACACAGAGAGACAGAGTCACAGATGGACAGAGACACAGAGACAGAGACACAGAGAGACAGACACACAGAGAGACAGACACACATACAGACAGACAGACAGACAGACAGACAGAGACGCAGACAGACAGACAGACACACAGATGGACAGAGACACAGAGACAGAGAGACAGAGACACAGAGAGACAGACACACATACAGACAGACAGACAGACAGACAGACAGAGACGCAGACAGACAGACAGACACACAGATGGACAGAGACACAGAGACAGAGAGACAGAGACACAGACAGACAGAGACGCAGACAGACAGAGAGACAGAGACACAGGGAGACAGAGACAGAGAGACACAGACAGGGAGACAGAGACACAGAGAGACACAGAGACAGAGAGACACAGACAGAGAGACAGAGACACAGAGAGACACAGAGACAGAGAGACACAGACAGAGAGACAGAGAGACACAGAGACACAGACAGAGAGACAGAGAGACACAGGCAGACAGACAGAGACACAGAGAGGGAGACAGAGACACAGACAGGGAGACAGAGACACAGAGAGACACAGACAGAGAGACAGAGACAGAGACAGAGAGACACAGAGACACAGAGACACAGGCAGACAGAACTCACAACATGGCTCCTGGGTTGTGCAGCACGGAGCTTCCAGCCGGCCTGTAGTTCTAGAGATGAAACAACGAGTCCCAGCTGTGAGAGGTCACACACTACACACTACACACAGCACACTACACACAGCCACCGTCATGGTGCGATACCTTGGTGGTGTTGGGAGGCAGCACGTGCAGCTGGTACACCGTCAGGCACAGTTTGCTCAGGTTGATGTAGAAGTTCACCATCACGTCCCCAGGCATGGGAGGGGTGAACATCTTCTGGAGATGGAGGACACACACAAGTTGCTTTCTGTTCTTCCACCACCTTGTGGAACCCGGCACCTGAAAGGTGTGGGTTCAGTCAGCACTCAACTTCTCCTACACCAAACCATGAACAGCCATATCTGAGCTTCATAATATGAATCTAAGCTGCTGGAAGAGGAGAAGCAAGATGCCCCAACCAAAAGAAAACAACATATTTCGGTTTTCTCAAGTACAAATACTCAATTGGGCCCGAGAGGTGCCGCAGCCCTGAAGCATGCGTCAGGGCTCTGCAGAGGCATGCCAGGATAGTCACACCGCCTGCAGTACACCTTCATTAGAGTGGATTCATATCAATGTTTTAGTTAAAACACTGGCTAGTGATGCACGTCTAAATGAGTACAACAACAACAACATGTTCACCTGCCAAAACATTGCTTTTGTCCTTTATTCACAAACAAACATTATTATTTGATGATGATTATTTCAGACGGATTATCTGCCTGGCCAAGCTTTTCTCTCTGCACAGGACAAAGGCTACTTAGTTCGGACTCTAACCCGGTATCTTTGGTTTGCACATCCCTGGCTTCCACACCAGGCCCTGGAATTACATTGATTTCATCAATTGTTTGAGTTAGCCTGATATATTCTTCTTAACTTAAAAAGGGAGGGAAATATCATACCTCAGATATCATTGTATGCTGCTAGAGCATTGAGATGTTCTCTTCATTGGAACTAAGTGACTCAGACTAAAACAAGATTTATAAAGCTACATGTTTGTACAAACACAGTACATATACACACATATATATATATATATATATATATATACACACATATGTATGTATATATATATATATATATACACATATATATATATATATCTCATGCAGTCATTCAGCTTCAAGTGTTGCATGTTTAGTGAAGGAGCCAATCAAACCCACAGATATCAATATTCACGTGTGTGTGTGTGTGTGTGTGTGTGTGTGTGTGTGTGTGTGTGTGTGTGTGTGTGTGTGTGTGTGTGTGTGTGTGTGTGTGTGTGTGTGTGCACCATCAGCCCGCTGGTGGCCAGCTCGGGCAGCGTCATGGAGGCGGGGGTGGTGAGGCGGTTGCGCGCTCTGGTCAGCTGCAGCATCACTGCGTCCATGAGCTGAGGCAGACACAGGAACAGGAAGTGAGCTCACTGACACAGCAAACAGTTAGCCATGGTCAGGGTTGCCATGAGAGACGGAGGACACACCTTATTGACCTCGGCCCCCGTCTTGAAGTGGTAGCTCTCGTCACGGCTGCCCAGGAGCCCCAGGGCCTGGTTCACGTGGTTCCTGGCATCCTGGATCTGAGGAGAGGAGGGGGAGGTGTGAGGGATCAGCGAGGCATACAAAACACATTCTATATTCAAAGTGAGAGAATGGCACTCAATGCATGGGCAGGCTGGGGGGCAACGGGTGTCAAGGGGTACGTAATCAGGATACAAAAAAGAGGTAACTATTCCCTTACAGTTACATACAAATAAGAGATACATTTCTAGAGAACGGGGATCACGAGCATGATGACCGTGCTCGTGATCCCTGAACAGAGCATGGCGTGCTTGTTGCAAAGGATCAGATGCTCTCTTCTCTGTTCTGCAGGCGAACACTTTCAGCGTGAATCTATACGCCTACTGCCTGAACCTGCTTTATGGTCTTCACTTTCTTTGCTTCCTTTGTTCGGTTTCTCATTCAGCAGGTCAACCTATATCTCCATAACATAGTGTGTAACTAAAACGGAGCATTGTCTGTCAGCTCCTGTGTTTCAGTTGGTGTTGAGGCTGCTGCCGGAACATGCTGAGTGACAGGCAGCATCTTTTTAAATGTCTTGGTTTCTTCTTTCCTAAGGTCACATTGTTCTGTTTTCTCACATGATACAAAGTCAATTCATCCTATTGATATTTATTTTCTCTGGTCTTTATTTGCATTGCATTTGATATTGAGGTAATCCCAAAGTAACGGAAAGTAATCAGATTAAATGACTCTTATATTTTGATACTCAGATTAGGTTACTGATTACATTCTTCTACAGGTTGTTGGTAATTGTAACGCATTTCATTTTTAAAGTAACCCTGGCAACCCTGTGCATGGGTGTCAGAACACTTACGAGCCTCTGAACTGTCAAATGAACTAGAACATTCAGAGAAATGTTGACTGACTGAAACTTGGGTGCGCATCCCGATGGATTCTTGTACCACATTCGTTTCTGAAAATGTTTAGATTACCACTGGATTTAGTTAACGACCCACAGGTGTGTTAAAGCTCCTCTCCCCTCGAGCCATGATGTTACCCACACTAAGTCTTAACCAGCTCTCCCATACACACCCATTATAACATGTACAGCTGCGACTCCGTGAGAACCGTACTAGCTATCAAAAAATATCCAAACAGTCCAATAAAGTCCATCGCCTTGAGAACCGTGTAAACTTGTAATTCTACGTTAGAGAATGTGGAATCTGTTTGGGGTCAAAGTGGGGTGTTTTGAGCTCTGTTCGAATGGATTTCCCATTCTTTCCTATCGGGCAAATGAAAGCAAATCTCTTATAAAAGACATAGCAACACGATCCCGGTCATTCCGCACGTTTGGATGTCTTTTGTGTGTGTTTCGTGTCAACGCTGCCGGACAAGAAGCGTGACACAATGTGTGGCGGAAGAAGGAGAATAAGATGAGATAATTATGTTGAATAATATTCTGTGTGTGGCTTCGCCAGCCACACAGAAATACCAGCAGATTGCTGAACTGCTGTAACTAGAAAATGCATTTCCTGCAGAAAATGCGTGCGAATGTTGTAAACTGTGAACATTTATGGCTGAATTTAGCTGAACATGCAGAAAAAGCTGAATATGTTATTAGCTGAATGGTAGCTGCTTTTGGCTACAAAAAACAAGTAAGTGTGTTGCTGAATTTAGCAGAGAAATGCAGAAAAGTGAAATGATTTGAATCAAATTGTTACAGCTCAAATGCATTGCCATGTTAAAAGCAGACTTTAAAAAGCTGAATATTTTAAAAAGTATAACATATTTTGAAAAAGTTGAAAGTTTCCCATCATGAGTTGAAAAGGCTGAATGGTTTGATATCTGAATGGTTCCTGCAGCTGAAATGAGGCTGAATGAGTTACATCAAGATATTACATGTAAGTAGTAGTGATTGAATGTTTACAAACACCTGTGTGTGTAAACCCAGAGATCAAAGGTTACCATGGTGTCTGCTCTGATTGGATGATGTGACTCACGTGTGTGTGGCTCCAATCTGCGCAGCAACACCATGACAACCAACTGCATCCCATAAGAATGCATTGAGGAGTATATCTGACAATTTTGCCACCTGTTAAAAAACTATGGCTCCTATAAAAAAAAATGAGCAGACCCTGAGCATCAGGGACCCCAATGAACTGAAATATGTTGTTTATTTGGGTTTTGTGTGTAAAATGTGGAGATGGGAGCAGTTTGTCTAAAGTGTACTTCTCCCTGCTCTGAAGAAAGATCCGGATTTTTTTTACATAGGAGTCTAATGGGAGCTAGCTGGACTTGTTCTCTCTTCATGCCCTCAATTTTTTTTTATTTTCCAACCTAGGAGAGGTTTTCCTACGTTTTTTTCCTACGTTTTTATGTCAAATTATGTCTGAGGAGTGTAGGGTTTGGGAATTATGGCAGGTTTAAAACATTTTTTTGGGAGAATTTCAAGCTGTCCTGCACTCTGTTTTGAGATCAAAGCACTCTAGACTTAACGAGCTGCTCAATACACACTGATGAAAGCCTCTTTAACAAGTTCCAAACTAAGTTAAATATCTCAAAAAGTGTAAAAGATATCAAAAATAAGAATAAGAATTTAATAGCTGATGGTCTTGTGATCATTTTAAAGTTGGAATGAAGTCTCTAGCTGAAAGTATGTGGCAAGAGAAGCATTTGGCGCAAGGTGTAGTTAAAGAGGAAGCTTCCTCCCATAGACTTCCAGGTTAAAAAAAGAGTTTAAAAAGCTGAATATTTCAAAAAGTATAAAATCCCATCGATTCCTGAAAAGGCTGAATAGTTTGATATTTGAATGGTTTCTGTAGCTGAAAGTAAGCTGAAGTTATGGAGAGCCAAAGTATTGGCTGAAATAATAATAAGGGGAAGAATAAAGAATCGAAGAACATCAATAACAATAACATCAAACTTGAGCAAAAACACATTGAAGGAATCAATGTGTATAGTTAATACCAACACTGTTGGAGACATTCATTTGAATGCTAATTCGTTTTACACTATCTTTGTCAAATTGCACATTGACAAAAAAACACTCCTTATGAGAGAAAAGTAAATCCTCACACTCTATTCCCTGTGTTTCAGGGTTGTGTTGTGTGTGTGTGTGTGTGTGTGTGTGTGTGTGTGTGTGTGTGTGTGTGTTAGCATCACACACTCCACACCGTACCTGCTGCAGCTTCCACATTTTGTCCTCTCTGAACTGAAAGTGTAGCACTTGGCTGCTCTTTGCAACCTTCAGGTTTATGTCCTGTGAAGAGAGGAAAAACATTAACTACAGTCAATGAGTAACATGAGAGGAGTAAAGCTTGAGAAACTCACAGCCTGAGTCAGAGCCTCTCCCTGCAGAGTCAGCACCCCCTTCACCTGGTCCATGCTGCAAAACATCACACTCTGTTTCAACATCACCGGGAACTACAGACTCTCTACAAGACACATGATGTCAAGGGACGGCTTTACTCTGGGTGTTTCTCAATGCCACTATTCAAGCATACTACGTCATCGAGTGCCGCTGAAGGACTGTTCCAATGTCCAGCATACTTGGAATTCTACCGAGGCTGGCGTACTTCGTAGAGGGACATTTGGAGGCTGCACATGTGTAGAATCCGCAGTCTTAAAATCCCCACAATGCTTTGCGCACGGACCAATTTCCAAATCTTTGGCGGAAATCGCGCTCCATTTACGGCGGGGCCTCTCATATGACGTATACTTTCTCGTGCACACGAGATACTTTAAAGTTACCTGTGCGCCAAGTAGGAAGAGGAGCGCACAGGAGACAACCGTTTCATTGCAGACTGTTATGTTTACGTGGGGAAATGGCAGTTCATACATTATTTGTGATATATTTCAAACACGGACTTCATTTTAGGGACATTTCAATTTCGGCCAGAGGTGTCGAGCTATTTGTTTAAGCACCGAATCGGCAAAACAGGAGAGTATGTATGTAGTATGTAGTATGTGAACCAGTCTGCCTTGATCTATGAATTCATGTCCGTGACTCTCACTGTGTCCTTTACGCGCCGCCTTCACTGTGTTTACCTTCATTAGAACAGCTGAATAGAGATCGAGGCTGCTACGTTTATAACCCCCCCCCACACACACATCGAACTGCCCGATTATTCCCCCTATTACTCGTTTTATGAAGGAGATGTCCGGTCACCAAGGCACATGATGTGTGTGTGTTTGTGCTCTGCTCAGCTCCACTCTGTGTGTTCGGTGTATATGTCTGTCCGACACCGGCATTTGTTTTCAAATGACTATGAACAGTAATTTACACACATCTGGCTAAATCCATAGGTATATGTGTGTATTCACAAGTGAAAGAAGTTTGTTTAATCTCGATGAAGTACACACACACACACACACACACACACACACACACACACACACACACACACACACACACACACACACACACACACACACACACACACACACACACACACACACACACACACACACACACACACACACACACACACACACAGTAATAATCCGGCAGTTCGATGTCGGGCGAACGAGAAACTTCTTTTTGCCCCCATGAACTTATAGGGGCTCCGTATGTTAAAGACAGGACCTAGTTATTTCACTACAGACACACTATTGTATTTCATTCATCCTGTCCATAGTAAGTTGAGGTACACAGAGTATTACGTTGAGCTGCCGAGGATGAAGTTCTCCTGTTTGAGCTGACTCTCCAGGCCTGGGGTGGGCATGGAGAAACGTCGGGAGGCCTCCTGTTGGCAGAGCAGACTCACTGTTAGAAACATCACTGAGTTGTGGATTGGTGGTCTTTGAGTTGATAGATGTATCATTTGAGGTGTGGGAGAGCATTGGAGAGACATGATGTTTCTGATCTTAACCTCTGGTGTCTAACTCAGTCACTGGGTGAATGACTTTCACTGGTACCAGATGGTAATGTTTAGATCATCCTGTTTCAAACTGACACCACTCTGTAAGGCAGGATTTCTGATATCAATGTAAAGCTCAAACCTGATAAAGCCCCCCCAGAACCACAAAGAGCTGTTTTGAATAACTGAACATTACAAATAGACGGACCCCCACATTAAATGAATGGTAATAATTGGACCACATCACCAAGTTGTTGTATAAACGCCTGCAGGGCCAATAAGTCAGGCCGGGAATTATACACCCAGCCAGGCCACTACCAGTTTTTTGTGACATTTTGCTGGATTTATTTGTCAATATTTACAGCGTTGCTGCCCGTAGTGATAGCCCTCTAAATCTACTACCAAAAAATAAACATATGGAGATGGGTTACTATTTAAACAAATGTGAAAATCTATTTAGGAACCTGTTCATGTGAACATATTTTAAGTGGGGATGGACCTCAAATCCTATAGGGGGGTCCGGGGGCATGCCCCCCCGGTAAGATTGTGTTTTTAATGTTGGACTTAAATGCATCAATCTGGTGCACTTTGAGGGGGAAATAAAGAGAGAGACTACACCCACATGAAACAGAACTGTATACATTTCAATAATCATAAAAAAAACATGGCCATAACCAATAACATACGATATCCAATATGAAAAAACATTGAAACTTGTTTATGTATTTATTTTTGGTTCATTTATAGTTGTGAGTGTGTCTGGGCTCCTGAATCAGCCTCTCCTGTCTCCCTCCCTGCTCCTCTTTGAAGCAGCAGCAAAGACTAGTTTTAGCTCTCAACAAGTTTTTAAAGTTTATCTTACATTTTTTCACCTAGTTAACGTTTTATTTTTTATTATTCATGAATATTTTACTAATCACTCTCCCTTCAAATGGAAATATGTGTTTACATGAATGATGACCAAACCATGAGACCCACTGAGAACTAAGTTAACTATGTAAACACTCAGCAGAGTCCTTTACCTCACCTGAGCTGAGGTTATCAGTCTCTCAGTCTGACAGGAGAGGACTCTCCTCCACCTTGTTGTTGAAACGGCTCCTTATATCCGTTAGCTCAGCTAGCTAGCACCAGATGCTAACAACAACAATAGCCTACACGTAACCGGTGCGCGCGCTTTCTCTCTTGCTCACTTGCGCCACACACACACACCCTCCCGAGCTTGAATGACACACAAAGACCAATCGAGGGCATTAGTGTATGGTCTGTATGAAAGTGGCCATGTCGGCAGGCCACATCATGTAGACAGCCAGTCACCCTCTGTGAGGCAGACCACATCATGTAGACAGCCAGTCACCCTCTGTGAGGCAGACCACATCATGTAGACAGCCAGTCACCCTCTGTGAGGCAGACCACATCATGTAGACAGCCAGTCACCCTCTGTGAGGCAGACCACATCATGTAGACAGCCAGTCACCCTCTGTGAGGCAGACCACATCATGTAGACAGCCAGTCACCCTCTGTGAGGCAGACCACATCATGTAGACAGCCAGTCACCCTCTGTGAGGCAGACCACATCATGTAGACAGCCAGTCACCCTCTGTGAGGCAGTCAGACCCACATTTGCGCAGCGTTGCGTTCACAATACATAGGCTACATACAAAAAATCCTCAGGCCAGCAGGCCACTGAAGGCCTGGCCATCGGGAAACCTCCCGGTGCTCCCGATGGCCAGTCCGGGCCTGAACACCTGGATACATGAAGCTGTCCTTTTACCTTGAGGACGTCCTGGAGCTGCTTCAGGACAGCATGCACTTCTTCTTTCAGCAGCCAGTTGAACTCCTCCTCCTATTCAAAAGTCAAAAGAACTCATGCATACAAACGGAGGAATATGGGGTGGCCACTTCAACAATAGATGGGCTCACAAATACCTTTGTATTACAGTCATCTATTTACGCCTGAGTTAACACAAGTACACTAAAACGGTGTATTTATTTTAAATGAATGAAAGTTAACAAATGTGTCATTGTCTCGAAGATAAAGAGATGCTTCTTTCTGATGATAAATGCTGTTGTTGGGCACAAAACTATTCCATTAATGTGTCATTATGCTCATTTCTTCTGTTACAGTTTGGTTTGTGCATTACATGTGGACATGTATTCAGTTGATCTGATTGTGTGATAAGTGTTAAATTAAGATTCAGCAGTGCTGTGTCTCATTTATTAATATGAATATGATTACACTTTGTATTTGTATCAGATGCAAAGAACCCACGGAACTAGGATATTCGGGCATTGCATATTGACCGTCCTGGTCTCTGAAAACAGCAGGGACATTTACTTTGTGTGTTATATTGTAAACTGGGATTTTTTCCCAAAAATATTTGTTGTTCAAATTGCTGCTTTTTCATAGTCTTATTCTGTCAATGGAGACACACATCCAGTTGCTTCAGCAGACCACAGAGAGGCTTAACATGTGTTGTAAAGACGTATACGCGAATATTACAATTCCATTGTTGAATTGAATTAGGCTTTACAGATTCCTTTGTTAAAGCTCTCTCCATTGGTTAGCACTAGGAACCTTTGAAAAGAGAAACATTCTTTGACAACATCAAACCAATGGACCAGCCCCATTCACAAATCTCATGCCAATTTTTGATGATTAATTGATTTTGGACATTATACAGGAAGTTATAATTGTAACATTATAGTTGTATGTGCTGGTATTTATATAGTATTCATCTGTATTTTGATATGTTTGAATTGCAGATGCAAATCAGCTTTGAGCTATAATCTGGCATATAGCATGTCTTCACTTTGTGAGATTTATGGATGTGTATGCATGGTCCTTGTTGAATAATAATAATAATAACAACAACAACAACAATGCCATTACAGTAGAAAGTAACCAGATTTCCAAGGCTAAGTTTGAAATATGTTCTGTTAAAGTTCTTCACTGGGAACATTCGGGTTATGCTTCTGGTGTTGTTGGAATGACGCTGTTTTGCAGTGAATGGGAGAAACAGGTCAAGTCTTTAAGGCCACCACGTAGTTGCAGAAGGGTTGAGTCTCAGCTCAGAGCTTACCGAGCAGCTGAGCTCCGTTGGTTAACAGTAAGATAATAATGTCTATATCGTACAGAGTGTAGAAGACCTGTACAGAGATGGTGACAACAGAGAAACAGGCCCACTGTCACAGCATCACTAAAGACAGCACCTGTATGGAGGATGCTACACTTCCTCTCGGCTAGCAGCAGCTACATTACTCACATCCAGACAGTATCTACATTCCTTTCAAATATCACTTCAAAATGCCAACACATTTGGTATTTACGGACGGGCTGTCAGTCAAGCAGCCATAGACACAAGCAGCAGTCTGTCCCTGCGGACCGCGGAGCTAACACTCACCAGCACCGCTCTCTCCACCTGGCTGGCGGCCGACATCTTGGGCAGCTCAGACAGAGACCTCTGCGGGTTCAGCATGTTGTACAGAACCAGGATAACACTCGTTGTACACCTTCAAAACAATGTCCTCTCCCTGAGATGAAGGTCTCTCTCTCTCCCTACGAGATTAACAGAAGATGTGTTGCCTTCGGGTACTGTCGGAAATAACGCGAGCGCAAACACAAGTGACCAAAAACAGCGGCAAATACAGTTGTAAAGATGACCCTTTCGAGCTTGGTTTTGTCTCTAATATAATGGTCCTGCTGGGAAATTAATCCTCTGCAATGCATGTTTAACTCTTACAGGTAATATTGTATTAATTCGTTAACAGCTGTTAAACCACACTGTTAAATAGTGTTTTCTTTCTTAAACATTTCAAACAAAGTACTGAACATTTGAACATTGGTTTATTTTTGCTGTTGTGTTATAGTTCTCCTATTCATTACGTCACTGTGCAAAAATCAGTCGCATGCTGCTTGTCATTTTGAGAGACATCCAAAATCACAGATATTGTCTGACTGATCGTGACTGATGCCTTTTTTGTTCTGAGGAGAAAATGTATTGCTCTTTACGAGGACCACGTGAATGCAGCATTAAAGGGTCACACGTTCATCATTAGACTGGCCCCGCCCACCAGTCAGGCTTTGAAAACCAGTCTCTGATTGCGTTACGTTATTATGAGAGTGCTCTCATACTTACTGATTCTGAAATGGTATATACATATATGTGTGTGTATATTTCCGCATCTGTAGCCTGTTATTGTCTCATTATACAGCACTCTCAATGAATCAAAGTAAATATAGAAGTCATCATGAACACATCTGTCCGTCAGACAGAGGCTGCTGAGCCTCCTGTCATCATTAATGGACGTCTCTTTAAAATGACCGCTCAGAGGAGAGGAGTTCTCATCTCTCTAACTGCCTGGTGCTTCCCCTCCTCTCTCCTCGACACCTCCGCTCGCATCTCCTATGGGCGGGACTAAGACACGAGGAGAGGAGTCGAGGAGGGGACATAAGATACTTGAAAAGCCTTCACAGTACGCAATCAAGGGCAAAAACATACCTGTAAAACACTTTTTTACTCCTCTACATTTATCTAACACTCACAGTTACTAGATACTTTGTATACATAATAACACATGCCGATATGTTATAAGGCTGTACTGTATATACAGTATGTGGAATTATAAAACTACAATACTAAATGCTTTGACCTGTATAAAAACAGGATAATACAGTAACCATAATAATTAAATATAGAGTAATGTCACTGTTGATACTTGAAGAACATTTAGCTGATAATACTTCTGTTCTTTATTCTTAAATGGACCATTAATACTTTTATTTTGTCTACTTTAAGATGGTATTATTGTTGTATCTTTACTTGAGTAGAGTTTTGAAATCACGACTTGTTAGTGGAGTATTTCAAGACTATAGTATTTGTACTTTTACTCAAGTAAAGGACCCCAGGTCTTGTGAGAGGCCTAATCTATGGTGGATGGGAAATGGAGGCTCAAGCCTCAAGGGTGTGGATCTTCCAAAGACAACCTTTCTGGAGTTGGCCTTATATGATTCCATACCTTTACCTCCGGTGTATTATTCTGCATCTACCGGCAACCCATAACAGCTCAAACAGAGTGGCTTTCATTGGTCTTCCACCATCACATGTTTGTTTCCCTCTGTGCTATAGAGCTTTATTTTTGAACACAAACTATTACAAAACAAATGAATGTTGCACTTATTGCTTTATCAACAGTGCACCCAGCCTGTGGTGTTAACGCCATCTTATACTGGCTAGTTACTGCCTCTTCAACAATTCTGATGCCCAACCTGTTCATGTTTCCTTTAACAATTGGGGAGGAAAACAATAGTGTGTGCTGCAGTGTTTTTGTAAAGGTGTGCGGTGTGACTCGTTCTTTGGACTTCTATCAGGAGACATTGAGCTTGGGTCTGAGGGCTGCAGATAAGATGGGACAGTTACACAAAGACCAATACGTTTTGAATGCATCGAGGGCCAAATATCAGAGATCAAACCAACAGATTAAATAAGATGGGAAACTAGCTGCATTTCAATTGCATTTTCTATTATATTTGTGTGACAATTTAACTGGGAATCAGTCATTAAACACAAAAACATGTCATAATCAGGAGGGAATTTATTAAACAGCACAAAAGTGTTGATACTTCCACATGTACACAAAATCATAAATATCCCCGAAACCAAAGGTACACCCTCCTTCCTTTAACGCGATCCGAGTCATTGTTATTTAAATGCCATAAACCAGATTATATAAACCACTCAATAACCAATTTACACTTGAACTGAACGATCTACGGTATTAAGACACAAATATTTTAGACTGTAGTCAAAAGCAAAAGTAGTATTCCCGGTTATTGTAGATATAAAAGAAAGCCTACTCAACCTAATGTGCTATTTACACCTGCCTTCTAAAAACCCATCTTTACACTGCGGTGTGGAAGGGCTACTTCAATCTAAAAGCTTTAGCATTTCCTTGACAAATAAAACTGAACACATGCATTGTTTTATGGAAAACTCATGTATGTACCGTTTAACTGATGAACTGTGGGCTCTAAAGAAACTAAACACAATGAGCTCGGTTTTGATGGTGCACACTTTCCTGTGTCTTCATATCATACTGCATCATGGGTAAAAGTGGCTTGCTGCCATGTTTAACTCACATCCCAGAAGGTGACAAGACAGTGGGGTTCACTATGATGAGCTCCTTATGAGAATATATTCCATGTTTCTTTTGCATATGTTGGACATTAACATCTGCATTAGTCTGGGTGTGATGCAGGACATTAACATCTGCATTAGTCTGGGTGTGATGCAGGACATTAACATCTGCATTAGTCTGGGTGTGATGCAGGACATGAACACCTGCATTAGTCTGGGTGTGATGCAGGACATTAACATCTGCATTAGTCTGGGTGTGATGCAGGACATTAACATCTGCATTAGTCTGGGTGTGATGCAGGACATTAACATCTGCATTAGTCTGGGTGTGATGCAGGACATTAACATCTGCATTAGTCTGGGTGTGATGCAGGACATTAACATCTGCATTAGTCTGGGTGTGATGCAGGACATGAACATCTGCATTAGTCTGGGTGTGACGCAGGACATGAACATCTGCATTAGTCTGGGTGTGACGCAGGACATGAACATCTGCATTAGTCTGGGTGTGACGCAGGTCTTCGAAGGTGGAACATTGTGGACAACATGCTAAATGGAGCTTCACTGGACAGGACACTTTACAGATGATGATGCATCCAAATGGATGAGGGTATTATATATTGACGCAGATAACTGAGCACCACAGTAACAACTTGACCCGTCTAACATAATTATACTCAACAGAAAGTGGACACAAGTAGATCCCTACTAGATCAAGGATGTTGGAAGCAGAAAACCACAAGAACATTTGAGTTATCAGAAAATGAGTATTTATATATGTATGGAGCAGGAACATTTACAGTGTGAAGACCCCCACTACGCAGTCAAGGACACACTGAGTGTGAACGTGTGAAGACCCCCACTACGCAGTCAAGGACACACTGTTTGAGTGTGAACGTGTGAAGACCCCCACTACGCAGTCAAGGACACACTGTTTGAGTGTGAACGTGTGAAGACCCCCACTACGCAGTCAAGGACACACTGTTTGAGTGTGAAGTGAGTGAGTGAGTGAGTGAGTGAGTGAGTGAGTGAGTGAGTGAGTGAGTGAGAGTGAGTGAGTGTGAGTGAGTGAGTGAGTGAGTGAGTGAGTGAGTGAGTGAGTGAGTGTGTGTGTGTGTGAGTGTGTGTGTGTGTGTGTGTGTGAGTGTGTGAGTGTGTGTGTGTGTGTGTGTGTGTGTGTGTGTGTGTGTGTGAGTGTGTGTGTGTGTGTGTGTGTGTGTGTGTGTGTGTGTGTGTGTGTGTGTGTGTGTGTGTGTGTGTGTGTGTGTGTGTGTGTGTGTGTGTGTGTGTGTGTGGTGTGTGTGTGTGTGTGTGTGTGTGTGTGTGTGTGTGTGTGTGAGTGTGTGTGTGAGTGTGTGAGTGTGTGTGTGTTGAGTTTTGACTGCTGTAATGGTTTATCAAGATACCCTCTGTGGAGGCGAGCAGGTTGAAAGAAAGGAACAGCTTCAAAGTGTTCAGTCTATAATGAATACTGCCCATGATAGTCTCACATTGGCTCATGAAACCCAGCCACCCTTTAAAGCTCCAATCGGCTGATCGAGAGACGAGTGGAATGGGGCATTTTATCTCCTTTCGTTAAAAAGCAACTCAAAATGTAGACATTATCTAGTTTCATTAAAAAAAATAAAAAAGTGTAAATGAGAACTCTTCCCAAACGTCAGAACAAAGGGTTTAAAATATAGAAATCTCAAGATCAGATTTATCAATAATTACTGCAGTGTAAGGCCTCAACACTTGGGCTGCTCCGTCCTCAGACTGTTCCAGATAGATCAGAAACGTCACACAGAACCAAGCAATGGCCAGTCTGCAGCAAGCAGACCTCGAGAGAAACACAATAAATACTAATGTTGAAAGACTTGAGGGGTACACAATATTAAGGCAACGCAGTGGCATGCTCTCGGTGTTTTCTGTCGTGGAATTCAGGACATTTAAAAAAAAGAAGCAAAAAGCAAATATAACTCATTTTCACATGAACGGAAAAAGAATCTTCTTTAGGGCGATCCATCCAGGAAACCCCCCGTCAGAGACTAGGCAAAGCAACTGCAGTAGTACAAGCTCTCACAGCATTATACCACAGTACAGTCAGTGCAATGCTCAAGCCCCCAGCTGAGGAATAACAATCCCCCCAGCGGTGGGCGGCGGCTGCTGCGGCAAAACAAAGTCAAATAACTAGAATTTAAAATGACATAAGAAATGCGTTACTCGACAAGGGAGAAAGGAGAAGGACTGAAGACGATGGGCCGGCTCAGTGGATGTAGGCTCTGTACACAGCAGAGATATCGTTGTCTGACTGGTCCAGTGCCTTGGCCCGCTTGTAGACCTGCAGGGGAACAGCAGGGACACAGGCTCACTCATCGCACTCATCTTAACACAGAGGGCTGGAACCCTGATGGAACGCGCTACACTGAAGACATACCTCATTGGCTGCAGCGGCCATGGGGGTGGGATGGTTGGCCGTGTCGCCCATGGAGATGGCTAACCTCAGGTCCTTCTGAATGTGTTTCAAATAGTAGTCCGGCTTAAAGTTGCCCTGTAAAATATCTGAAAGAAAAGGTTCTATCAAACACATACACATTTCGTCTCGTTACAAATGTTCTGATCGCAGGAATCCTGAAGTCTAATTTAAGACCCTTTCCATACATTGTAAGACCTCATCGCAACTTCGACTTCTAACCGGTTACCTTGGAGACACACTTGACCTCACGTTGACTATATACAGTATGGATTGTAAGATAGCTCAACTAAACAGTTTGTGACGACTCCTGATCATAATTCAGATAGAACAAAGCACAGGAGAATGAGGTGTGTGACCAACCCAATGCCTTGATTTAGGCAGTGTTCCCAAGAGTGCAGACAGACTCCTGAAGCCTCCTCTCCACATGACCTTCAACCTCTCTGTGAAGGTCAGGTTTAGTGCAGCATGCTGCTTTGCTGCTTCTGTGCTCTTTCATTCCAGTAGAACCATCAGAAACCAGTAGAAACCAGTATTTGACCAATAAACAAAACTTTGAACTATGAAATATATGAAACGTTGGTGAGCTTCAGCGGTAATGCCATATAGGAGCTCCCTCACAAAGACCCACGGGCTACATTGGGCTGGGGCTGTCCGGGGCTAAGCCCGGCACATAGGACGATGCTCCGACGTCATCACCCTCACACATTTGTCATATGTTTACAAAAAACGATATATATGTTAAGACTTTTCTCGTTCTTAATATAGACTATATTTAGGGTCGATATGTGTTGTTGACGTTACTTTAAAATAGCAGATCTCGGTGACCGGATATCGTTTTTTTTGGCTTTGTGAACAAGTGTCTCTTCCTCCGTGCACAGAGTCTGCACTGCAACGGTGTGTGTCAGCGACGTGCAGTCAGGGGAGGCACGGATTGGCCATCGGGAGAGTCGGGAATTAAACGCCACGGCTTTCTGGCTAGCACCTAGCATGTGGGACCAAACAGCTTTGATCCCCATCGACAGTGGTGATTCTAGAGTCTGTGGGCCCCTCTAGAGTCTGTGGGCCCCTCGAACCAGCTTTCATCACCACCAGTGGCCCACACACTCTTCCCCCCCCCAGAGTGGAGCAAGGCAGAGTCTGTGGGCCCCTCGAACCAGCTTTCATCACCACCAGTGGCCCACACACTCTTCCCCCCCCCAGAGTGGAGCAAGGCAGAGTCTGTGGGCCCCTCGAACCAGCTTTCATCACCACCAGTGGCCCACACACTCTACACAACCAGTGAGCCGTGTTCAGGCGACTCAGTAGAGAAATATCCTGTGTGAGCACATACTTTGGCATTTCTGGTCCACAAAGGTGCTTGCCATCTGGCCCTGGCTCAGGATGTCCAGGAAGGTCTGCTGTGATTGGCCGGTGGCACGGGCCAGGGTCAGCCCTTCTGCAATGGTGGCCATGAAGCTGCCCTGCACCATGTTGAGGATCAGCATCATCCTCGCTGCATTCCCGGCTTCCCCTGGAAACACAAACAAGCATTTGGAAACACATAAGACGTGTCTCCACCAGAGGTCGCGTTAACCGAATATTTTCCGTCTATGACGGATTTTTTTTTAACAATGACGGAAAAATCTGAAAGCAGTCCGTCATTTTGACGGATTAGAAGAAACTCGGAACAGCGCCACAGTTTCCCCGCAGGGAGGCTCCGGTGTTAAGCACGCCCGCCAAAAAGGAAATGATACCGTTTCCAAACCCAGCTTTGCCACAGATCATTGAACTGTCTGAGAGTTTTGGCTTTACGCTGTGGCCCTGACGGCATCGGGTAGATCATTGTGTGACAGAAACCACAGACCCACCCTGACCTGTTGTCGGCTTACCATCTACCCACACGTCCATAATGGACATACTTGAATCACTCATGTTATCTTGCAGAGTTGGATTTAAAGATAACAATATGTATCTGAAGCTAGCAGCGGTGTAGCTTGGTGCAGAGGCTGGAAGCTTGTCTGGCTCTGTCTGCAGTTAATGCAGACCAAGATGTAGTATAAAATAACCAGTCAGTTTTATTCAATGTGATGTATCAGGTTTGTCTTGTTAATGACCAATAACTCACTGACGTCTCTGTTGGTTGCTTGGCAACAGCACAGAGCCAAGAAATGTCCAAGTGGTTTGTGTTCTTGTTAAAACTATTGTGAGAGTCTCTAACAGTAAAGCCAGAGCCTGTGTCTCTCTGGTGCGTACCCAGGAAGAAGGAGGTCTTGCCCATGGCTTGGAAGCAGCTGCTGCAGTCCTCATACACCGTCCTGTCCCCCGCTGCCAGGATGACCAGCATCCCATCGTTGGAGAGCTGCTGGCTTCCTGCCACCGGAGCCTCCAGGAACCGGCCGCCCCGCGATGTGATCACCTTACAGTCAAACAGCAGAGAACTCTTTAATACACAAGTACTGACACTAGAGCAGGGGTCTTCAACTACAATCCAACGAGGTCCAGTTAGACAACATGTCCCCATGCAAAGGTCCGGAACATCAACACGTCTAAGTTGCTTCATGAATTAGTGTGATATTGAAGTAGCTTTATCAACGTCTGCATGTAATCAACAGCTGACTGCCAATCAAATAAAGAAAGTACAATTCAAAAACAACAATATTTATTGTAAATGAACATTGAACTACAGATATACAGTAAATACTGTGGATATGTGGAATGTTCCTCTCGGGCTGCATTTACAAATAAAAGAGAAAATAAATAAAATAGCTTTTGAAAATGTGTGCATCTTAAAAGTGCTTCATTTTAGATAAATAACATAAAGTGTAGCAGCAGCTTGAGTTTCCCTTTTTCTTTGTAACCGTTTCACATCATGACTCAACAGTTTCAGACGATTATAGAACAATATCAGTCTTTACACATCATAACAATTGAACAGTTTAAAAGTGTCTCTTTTTTCCCTCTTATATTGCAGTCCCTCACTCACTTTGTTCTGTTCAGTGTGAGAATTGAGCTGGAGCTTGTCCTGCCTGGAGTTTAGATCTGGGCTGAAATGGAGTCAGGCCTATTCTCATACACATGTGCTCATTGGTTAGCCTCGGTTAGCTCATTGGTTAGCCTCGGTTAGCCTGCCCTGGAACCATATTTAGTTCTTGTGAGCTCAGTTCTGACTTGAGAGGGAATGTTTGGTCAAACACTTTGTGTGTTGTCTCATAGTGGCGTGTTGGCACTTTTAATGAGCGCCACGGTCTCTGAACAAATGAGACACACTGGCTCTGTGCTCCCAGTGGGCAGGATGACATGAATGAGTCCACTCAGGGTTCAAAGCTCTGTTCCCACTGTCCACGTTCCTCTTCTTGGAGAGCGCCATGTGTAATTATTTGTCTCTCCCCGTCTGCCGCTAACACGCCTGTTCACTCTCCTCTCCGCTTCTCTCCCTGTATCTCTAATTATTGCCTTCACTTCACACGCTCACTCGTCTCTTCTTCTGTGTTTCTCTCCCTGTATCGCTCACTCGTCTCTTCTTCTGTGTTTCTCTCCCTGTATCGCTCACTCGTCTCTTCTTCTGTGTTTCTCTCCCTGTATCGCTCACTCGTCTCTTCTTCTGTGTTTCTCTCCCTGTATCGCTCACTCGTCTCTTCTTCTGTGTTTCTCTCCCTGTATCGCTCACTCGTCTCTTCTTCTGTGTTTCTCTCCCTGTATCGCTCACTCGTCTCTTCTTCTGTGTTTCTCTCCCTGTATCGCTCACTCGTCTCTTCTTCTGTGTTTCTCTCCCTGTATCGCTCACTCGTCTCTTCTTCTGTGTTTCTCTCCCTGTATCGCTCACTCGTCTCTTCTTCTGTGTTTCTCTCCCTGTATCGCTCTCTCGTCTCTTCTTCTGTGTTTCTCTCCCTGTATCGCTCACTCGTCTCTTCTTCTGTGTTTCTCTCCCTGTATCGCTCACTCGTCTCTTCTTCTGTGTTTCTCTCCCTGTATCGCTCTCTCGTCTCTTCTTCTGTGTTTCTCTCCCTGTATCGCTCACTCGTCTCTTCTTCTGTGTTTCTCTCCCTGTATCGCTCACTCGTCTCTTCTGTGTTTCTCTCCCTGTATCGTTCACTCGTCTCTTTTTTAAAAAAAATTAAAAATGTACATCCCCTATAAATTTACATCCCCTATTAATGTATTGATTATAGGCCCGGGTCAGTATAGGTCGGCGTCCGGATCTGGACCGCGGTCCGCCTGTTGCTGACCCCTGCACTACACTAATGACGAAAACTGATAGTACTTTATACAAATGAGATGGAGAAGATAAGCCACTAACTCCACCTGCACCCTTGACCCAATGCCCTCCACATTTGTGAAAGAGAGCATCCCTCCCAACTCATCGCCACCATCATTAACTGCTCCCTCAGATCTGGATCAGTTCCCCCCTCTCTCAAACTGGCTGCTTTGACCCATTCTCAAAAGACCTGGACTCACACCTGATATCATGTCCAACTTCCGGCCATCTCAAATCTCCCCTTTCTGTCAAAAATACTTGAACGTGTCGTTGCCTCACAACTAAAATCCCACCTCAGCTCCAATGACCTCTTTGAGCCATTTCAATCCGGTTTCCGATATATGTTTTCATTTTCATTTCAAACCTTTATTTATACAGATAAATCCCATTGAGATCATTGATCTCTTTTCCAAGGGAGACCTGTTCAAGTAGTTCCACATGAAACATAAAAGCATAAACAGAACAACAAAAGGACATCATCCAGCATCATTTACAAAATTATCCACATAAACAGGTACCAATAGCTTCCGATTGAGTAGCATCCAACCGAGCTTTAAAAACATTTAGTGGCACCAGATTGTTAAGTTTCCATTTAATTTGCAGACTGTTCCAAGACAGAGGAGCTGCGCATCTAAAAGCTGTCTTCCCTAAGACAGTCCTAGCAGTTGGCACATTTAATAAAACCACTGCATTCGATCTCAGGCAGTAGCCACTTACAATTATCCGTGAGATCAGGGAGCAGATATAAGATGGAAGTTTCCCTAGCATGGCTTTGTATATAAAGATGTACCAGTGACTGAGCCTCCGTACAGTTAGTGAAAGTAAACCAGCCCTTGCATACAGGGTACAGTGATGGGTTAATGCTTTACAGTCTGTCACACATCTCAGTGCGCTGTGATACGCAGCATCTAACTTGACCAGGCAATGGGCAGGTGCATTCATATAGACCAGATCACCATAGTCCAGCACAGGTCAAAGGTCACAGAGCCTTTTCCTGGCCTCCAGCGAGAAACAGGACTTGTTCCTGTAGAAGAAACCTAGCCTAACCCTCAGCTTTTAAGCAGGTTATTGACATGAAGTTTAAAAGAGAGACAATCATCAAGCCAGATACCCAGGTATTTGTAACAGGCAACAACTTCAAGTTTTGTTCCTTGCGTAGTTACAATATCTAAAACAAGCTCTGGTGTCTTTTTAGCTTCAGAAAAGAGCATTACCTTGGTTTTCTCAACATTTAAAAGAAGCTTTAGTTCAGAGAGCTGAGTCTGAATAATGTTAAAAACAGCCTGTAATTTAACACCAGCCTCCTGAATGGAGGGACCTGCACAATACATCACAGTATCATCCGCATACAAATGTAAAGTAGCTTCATCCACATTTTCACCTAAACTATTGATGTAGATGGAGAATAAAAGTGGACCTGAAACAGAACCTTGGGGAACACCAATAGCAATGTTCAACCACTCAGAAGACAGCCCATCAAAATGAACACATTGGGACCTTTCAGAGAGGTAGTTTACAAACCACCCACTGCATGGCTGGACATGCCTATACTGGCTAGCCTCTGCTTTAAGATGTGATGATCAACGGTGTCAAACGCTTTGGAAAGGTCAATAAATAGAGCTGCTGCTTATTATCTAAAATACTCGCCACATCATTCACCACTTTCATCGTGGCAGTGATGGTGCTGTGTTGCTTTCTGAAGCCTGACTGATGCTCAGACAGGATGTCATTTGTACATAAAAACACCTTTACCTGTTCACTCACTAAGTGTTCAAGAACCTTAGCCAGAACTGACAACTTAGAGATTGGCCTATAGTTATTCAATAAGGTGGCCTCCCCTCCTTTTAGCAACTCAGGACATACGCTGACTTCCACACTTTTGGAATTGTGTTCGTGCTGAGGGAGAGGTTAAAAAGAGTAGTGAGAGGTGGAGCAATACAATCTGCAGCTATCTTTAAAAAGAAAGGTTCTACGTTTTCCGGACCAGCCGGTTTCTTAGGATCTAGCTTGGTTAAAAGCTTCACGAACAACATCAACAGTAAAAGGGGTAAAACTAAAAGGGTTTTCCAACACATGTTTTTCAGAGTCACAGACTGTAGTGTTCACAGAAGCAGAGTTAGTGACAGAATCAAATAGAGAGCCACAGGACACAAAATGCTCATTAAAGCAATTGAGCTTAGTAGCCCTGTCCGATATAGAGCCAGATGGGTAATGAGGTAGCTCATTACGGACATCGCCGGTGGATAACGATTTAATGGCTTTCCAAAATGTTCCAGGATTTTTCAGATTCTTTGTGGTTACTGACAGATAGTACTTAGATTTAGCACTTTTGATATGTGAAGTGAAGCCTCTGAGCCTGATCTCCTAGCCTTTGCCCAGGCCTCGTTTCTCTCATGAAGGAGACTGGACAGTTCAGCAGAAAACCAAGGATTGTCTCGTCCCTTCACTCTAAATGTACGCAGGGGTGCATGTCTATCAATGATCTCCATAAAACCAAGATAAAAATAAGACCATGCGGTTTCCACATCAGCACACAGATCGATTTTACCTCAATCAAACCCAAACAGATCATGCACAAAACCCTGCTCCACAAAATGTGTTATGTCTCTCTTAATGATAATGCGAGGTTTAACCTTTTGGACCTTAGTGTCGCTAATTGTGGCTACAACACAGTGATCGCTCAGATCATTCTCAAATACTCCCACAGCTGAGTATTTAGGGAGCATTAGTTAAAATGAGATCAATTAGGATTTATTAGGGGACTTAATGTTAGGGCGAGTAGGACTGTCCACAATCTGAGTAACATTTAAACAGATACAAAGGTTTTTAAAATCCTCTGACACTGCAGTTAACCAGTCCCAGTTAAAATCTCGTTGTAGTCTAGCTGCGATAAAAGATTTTCTAGTGAAGACAAGGAGTCTTTGACAGCTGAGGGGGATCTTTGACAGCTGAGGGGGGTCTGTAATAACTCACCACCATGACCTGTTGACCCTTTGCCACTTCAAATTTTTAGCCTTAAATATAGAATTGCTTACTGATCGATTTGGAAACTAATGTGGTTACACTGAACTTATTCTTAATATAAATGGCAACGCCACCACCTTTATTAGGCCGGTTGGTACGATACACATTATAACCATTTAAGGCAATGTCAGAGGCCAAAATAGATTTGTTTAGCCATGTTTCTGATAAAACAATGACGTCAGCGTCAGTCGAGCTCGCCCAGATACGGACAAAACCTAGTTTACCTAACAGACTGCGCACATTCAAGTGGATGAAACCCAACCCAGATCTAGCTTTAAAATCAGCAGGAGTAGCGATCTGACTACTACTACTGGGCGGACCAGGGTTAGGTTGTACATTTCCTGACAGTAATAACAACAACAAAAACAGGCATCTTTTCCTCTTAAGCGACACACTTACATTGTCATCTACTTTAGAAACACCGGAAAAGTCTGCGAGAGTGTGATGAGAACTTAAAGAGCTTACGAAATGCTTTTAGCACCTGTTAGTGGGCTTAGTATATGATAGAGGTTGCATTTGTATTGTGGAATGTGCCATATGATTTTTTTATTATTGATCTATTTTTAATAAATCACGATTATAACAGCATACAAAAGTTGTCAGTTAGTAACAATCGTTCGTTGCGCCGGAAACATCAACTTCGGCCATTTCCGGCGGTGACGTCATGAGTGGAACACAGCTGAGCTCAGTCCCGTTTGAATGCATTGAAGGGCCAAATATTACGACAAAGGATGCACAGCAATAAGACGCCAAGAATAATTGGCAAGCGATATGTTGTATGGGGATGTGGGGCCGTCTCAACATCTGGTTATGGGATGTTTTTGTGGCCAAAAAATGATCAAATGTTGCGTATATGGACAAAACAAGTGCGTCGTACGAGGCGGACGTTTGCTAGACCAGGTAACCCGGGGTCGATGAAACCGACGATGTGTGGGGCAGCACATCAAGAGATCGTGTTTCGAACAATCAACAATGCCCGCTAAGGAGAGAGAGTAAACGCTTTCTCGAAGGTTCGTTTTGCTTTCTTACAACGTTACGTTAACTCAACCTTACGTTTGCCATGAGGCTATGTTACTTCCCTTAAGAGCTAGCTGTCTTAGCTAACAACAGTTAGCAGCTAACGTTTTCTGCAGTTTGTGTTTCCACTGAAAAACGTGATGTAGTTATTTAAGGGTAAGTTAACTAAACGTTATCTTACAAGTAGAGAAAGTTAAGTTGTGTTTAAAATCGTCAATGTAATGCACGTTAAAGGTTTTGTGTTGAGCATGAAGTTAGCTTTACTGTAGCTCACCAAAGGTTAGCATGTTAAGCTGCACTTTCTGTGGCAGCTCGCTTAATACAAAGAGGGGTTTTGTGCTTCATTGTAAACTCTTCTTACAAATGTGTGTTAATCTACCTGAAATTGTAGGGACAGTTTTTTTCTACTCAACTATACAGACCATTGTTGAGGAGATGCAAAACATACTGTAAATGAGTTGGGTCTGACATACATGTTACTTTGCTGCTAAAAAATGAAACATTATCAGATGAGGACATCACCAAAGTGTGTGAGTCTGTCAGGGTTTGATCTGTTCTCTGCGTGTCGTACAGGGCCTGTACACACTGCTCTGGTATGAATTAAAAATATAATTGTAAAATGTATGTCTCTCGCTCTTGTCATCATTCAGGCTTTGCATTTGAACTCCTATGACTGGTTGCGGACTTGAAGGGAACGACTCCATGGCCTTCCTGACATCCAGGAAAAAGGTGAGATTCTAATCCATTTCAATGCCAACAGCAAGTCATTGTTTTTAAGTCATATTACAGGAGAAAGGAAATACAGAAAAGCTGCCGTCGCAGGAAAGACGGCCGGCAGAAATCACCGACTGTGTGAACGTGAACATGAATAGAATATCACCTCCATCTTCAGAGCAGTCTGACTATTATAACATTAGCGTTAAGAAAGCTTACTTAAATATCTGCCACAACATAAGTACCCGGATCAGAGTACATTAAGTACAGTCCGCGGCATATCACTTCATAATGTATCACATATCTCCTGATCTGAGTCACTGAGCCGTATCTGGCCGTGCAGCACTCACAGCGTCACAGACTGGATGCAGAAGGATTATTTTAAGCAACACATTAAGTTGAGGAAACACAAACGTAATGAAAGTCAGATGGTGTGTTAGACGGGCAGTGATATCATGAACCTGTTAATGAACGCATTCAAACACGTGTTCTGTTCCAGCTGTGTTCACCTTGCAGCTGCAGCTCTGTGCTTTGATCCTGATCAAGTGTTTAAGTCATGGCTGTTTAAAGTTTAACTTCTTCATATGTCTAATATTAGAGTTGACTTTTCATTCAGGAAGTATGACGCTGCGCTGTCAGTGCGCTTCTCCATGTTTGTGATTGGTCGAATGCTCCAGATACCACCCCTCTCATGTGAACGCGCACCTAACTAGATAGGACACGGCTGGCTTGAGCGATCCACTTGATAACCCGCGTCGTAGGACCGCTTAGCGAGAGCGCGTATGTTTTGGATTAGGCCAACCGGCTAACTCAAACATATCCAGGTTAGGTTGAACCGGCTTCGTAGTACAGGCCTCTGGACCCTATGACTCGGACACTAGTTCTACCAAGGCTTATTAGAGGTAAGAGTGGTAGGAGAGGAGTGGAGTTATCTTTGTATTTAGGCTGCAAGTCGACAAAGGTGATCAGATGCTAATAATGATCCGATTCATTTGATATTGATTGTCTGCCAATACCGAATCCTGATCCGATTCTTCTATTTCCCAGATAACACAGCCGCACCGTGTACACTAGCTCTATTTGTTTTTGCCATTGTAATTCACCATAAGCAATTGTTGACTAACGTCTAGACTCT
Organism: Pseudochaenichthys georgianus; assembly: GCF_902827115.2. Taxonomy (NCBI): domain Eukaryota; kingdom Metazoa; phylum Chordata; class Actinopteri; order Perciformes; family Channichthyidae; genus Pseudochaenichthys; species Pseudochaenichthys georgianus. Next base: position 197,202 of record NC_047510.2, read on the forward strand.
ATGCCAACCAACTGTAATTTGTAATGTATTATACTTTAACGGTTCTGGCAACCACAGCAGCCCAAATGTTAACGTAAATATTAAGTTTTCTTTTTACAGTGTACTTATATCTGTACATTTCTTTTCAGTTTGCTTCAAGAAGTGGCTTCAACAGACAGAAGTGCAGGCCAGATTGGGAAAGGCTGCACGCTACACAACGGGAAACATTATAGACATGAACAAGGAAAAACAACAAACACTTTCTTTGTTGCCTTGTTCTTATCATACATAGTGTTACGGTTTTTGTTACCATTTAAATATTGAATTCTATGTATTACTTTTATTTTAAATCAAATGCACCGGTTTTAGATAATATATTTATTTTGATGTGTAGGTTGATTTGCAGGTTGGTTGTTATTTGTATAATTATTGTATTGTTACTGTGTATTTTATTATATTAACTAGCTATTTATTAAATTAAAATACTATTGTGAACACTATACAATGTCTTTATTTTGTAGATACCAGAATACATGACACAATGAATCTTTGTAATATATTTATGTTCTCTTGTTTAAATAATCATACCAGTATTTAATGTATGCTGGTCACCTGGAATCCTGGTGAGCTCCCAGCAGGGTATATTCAATACTATTATTAAACATAAGCTGGTGATAGATGGATAAACCAGCCCTCCTGGCCAGCTGAAGTGTCCAAAACCCCTCTAAACCAGCCAACCATTCCAGCCTAATATCTACTGGCTGGTCAATTTACAACAGCCTGACCAGCTACATGTATCTAAACTGGTTATTTCAGCAGAGTCATTATTATTTATTTACTATTTTTTGAGAATCTCTGAATTTTAGTCAAATGTATATACCAGTCTGTTCTGTTGCCTGAGCCAAGTTTGCCTGCTACATTACGATGTATTATTATTTATTTACTATTTATTGAGAATCTCTATGAATTAAAGTCAAATGTATACCAGTCTGTGTTCTGTTGCCGCATCGGATCTCCGCCAAATGAGTCTTGTCTGTCACTCGATTCTGTCTCCAGAGTCCGACATCAGCCACAGAGGTAGTGTATTATTCAACAGGTGTTCTACTCGTGACGTGCGTGACGTCACTAACCGGCGAAAGCTGTTTTGTTCGGAGCGGTTGTGTAACATCGGAAGTGAGCATGGAAAGTTGTAATAAACCACGGTTTATAAATACTGCGGGCATATTGTCATGAATGACATGATTTCCCATTAATAATAGTATATATATTATCGTAATAAGAACAGTATTGTCCTTCATTTCGTAAGCTCTTTAAGAAGCAGTCCTGAAGAACCATCATCGCAGGAAAACAAAAAAGACAAACATATTTTGTCGAGCAGATTGTCTGTGACAAGGCAACCGGTAATTGTTTGAGCAACACATCCGAACCTTTGCAGGGATGCCCACTGCGGGTGGCAGAACAGACCTGAGTCCAGTAGACTCCTCAGAATGACTAGAGATCTTCTCATAGTCCAAAACAGTTAACAGGCACAGCAGAATCCCGATATGGGCCATTTTCCCAGACCAGCACACTGTATGCGCGATGTTCCTGGAGCAAATCAGCACAGCAGCAAAGGACAGGCGAAAACAGCAGCGTGGAAGCGCTCCGGTCCCTCCATGGTATCCCCGGGGTGAAAGCAGGCCTCTGCAACAGCAGAACCAGGACAGGTGGAAAGCAGGCCCCAGCGGTGGTAAAATCCTCCTCCGCACAGCAGCACACGCCCGGTGGAAGCAGGCCAAGCCCGAAGCGTGGATCCACTCAGTCTCTCCGCGACGACTCCGGGGTAAAAACCTCTCCAGTGCAGCCATACTGTACAGGTGGGAGCAGGCCTCCGTAGATCGCAGGCAGCAACAGGTGGAGCCGCTCCGTCTCTTCGCGACGAGCAGGCCTCCGTAAATCGCAGATCGCATGCAGCAACAGGTGGAGCTGCTCCGTCTCCGGAGGAAAAACACCTCAGTACAGCCGTACTCGACAGGTGGGAGTAGGCCTCCGCAGATCGCAGACAACTAAAACTACTCTAATTTAGTTAGAATTTTGTTCATTGGTCACAAACCAATGAACAAAATTATATATTATGAAAAACTATAAATACAATACACAAATTGAACATGTTTATATGAGGACCCCCTTAGTGTTTCTAGGAATATTTTATGTAAAATTGTGTTTTCTATTTAACTTATTGTACTAAGATTATTTTTGTAATCATGCATGGTATTTCTTTAATTAACCTTTTTTTTTTTTATCTCATACCCCCTGCAGTACCCCTGCAGTACCCCTAGGGGTCCACGTACCACCATTTTAGAATCACTGCTCTACGGCAGTGATTCTCAAACTTTTTTCAATAATGTACCCCCTTTGAAAAAAAATGCAGCCAAGTACCCTCTGATCAGCGCAAAAACTATTTGTTGGGAGGAAAAAAGCCTATATAAAGAGGTACAGTACAGTAGGGGTTAGTGCTGCACGATTAATCGAAAAAAAGATTGTGATCTCGATTCAGACACCTATGCGATCTCATTTCTAAATTACGGCGATCCTATGACGTCAAGCTGATTTTGTGTTGTTGATTTTTTTACATTTTTTAATTATTTTGCTTCTGAATAATACCAACTTGCAATGTCAATCATACTTAAACGATGTAAAGCAAATATACTCTATACATTTAACATTAAAGTACCATGATCGCATCCAAATGGTAGTGTTCTGTCTGTCTCTCCTCCTCTCATGCAGTGTTAACGCTGCAGCCACGAGGGTTGCCAGTTTTTGCGGAAGGAATAAGCAACCAGGTCTATGAAAACAAGCGCAAAAGAACATGAGCACTTTAAACCTATATATGTCGGGTCTACAAGCTCACAACCGCAACAACCATTATTACTTACTACCAAGCAACTTTACAGAAAGATAAGCCCAATGTGGCTTATAATAAGTATACCTGGCAACACTCACTGACTGCAGCACGTGAGGGCAGGAGCCGGCAGTATGTTTACAGAAGCGTTAGCACTGATTAGCAAAGAGTGACGAGAGGGACTAGTAGTACAGGAAAAACAGAAATGAGTGACGAGGAGGTCGAGGACAATGACAACAACACCGATGAAAATCCCGGTGGCGACTCTGGCGAGAGTGAGAGGGAAGTTGTGCTTGTGCCGAAAAAAGTAGATGGACTGTGCTAGTAGCTAGGCAGCTAGGCTTTATTTACATTTATTCTGAAGCTGTAACTTTATGTTCTGTTCCGTTTTTATATTCAGTACTGACTGCAGTATTTAAGTTAATCCTTTTGATTCAGTGACATTACTACTCAGTGGAGTCTAGCACTTTGTTTAAGTTTATGTTTTTTCAGTACAAGAACCTTTAAGTGCAGTAGTTGAACTGGGTGCTAGCCGGCTAGGCTTTTTTTATATTATTATTCTAAAGCTGTGACTGTTTTGTTTTATATTCAGCACTGTGGTGAGGTATTTTGAGTAACTGAAGTGCATTCCTCCCTGTAACAAACAGGTTGGTGTTGTTGTACAGTAGTTGGGTGTCCTGCGTGACTGGACAGGTGCTACTGCAAAGTTTACATTTTGTTATTATAAAGCTGCAAAATTCTATTTTTTATGTTCAGCACTCAGGCAGCAGCAATATCTTTATTTTAGTTACTGTATGTTTTGTTACCAGAGAGACTTGAGTTTAAGTCAAGCACTTTGTTTAAAGCCACAGTAGTTGGCTGTCAAATTCATTTTAGTTACTCTATGTTTTTGCTACAAGAAACTGAGACTTGGATTTAAGTCCAGCACTTTGATGTTGATGGTGTCTGTTAAAGCCACAACAGTTGGCTCCAGGTTCCACATTTTGAATGTAGTAATGTTTGTTCAGTATTCAGCAACTACAGACAAAGTTATGTTTTTGTTACAAGAGAGACAAATGGTGTCTGTTTAAATTCATTGTACTCACGTGACGTCTAAGAGTAAGAGTGCAATAAATATTTTCATTGAAACGATGAGGATCGTGATCTCAATTCTTATGGAGGAAAATCGTGATTCACATTTGAGCAAGAATCGTGCAGCACTAGTAGGGGTGTATCGGTTCACAAACATTTCGGTTCGGTACGTACCTCGGTCTTTAGGTCACGGCAGAAAAAATTATCGCAAAACATAAAATATATATATATATTTTTGTATTATTATTAAACTGTGAATAATGTATTCACTCAAATACAAAATATAGTAAAATAAACATTAAGGTGCAGCATTTCGATGAACTGAAATAATATGTATTTGAACTGTACTGTACTAGTACCTAAGCAGCCAGTTTGACATTATGACTTGCTTGTCATTGTATTTTCATGTTGTTTTAAAGAAAGATGAACTTGTCCACATTGCTTGCCGAAAGGGCAGATCTGCTGGCACTAGCAATGTCTCCTGCCGTGGAGAAAACCCTCTCTAGGGACAGAGGTAGTAGCAGATACAGCCAGGTAGCGCTTTGCTACCATGGTAACATAAGGATATTTGCCGTTTGTAATAGCTTTGGCTCGGTCTGAACTCTCTGCGAGTGGTGGAGGCTACATGCTAGCGGGAGTTGGGTTTGCACTTCAGTCTTTTGGTACCGGTGATATTCACGTTCGGGTGATGCCTTTTCAAATGAGTGTGCAGGTTTGATGTATTTCCAGCCGCGTAACCAATGTTAGTTGAACAATGCCGACAAACAGCTTTGGTTCGGTCCACCTGTCTTTGTCCGTCATCCTTGTTCGTAACTGCGAAACCAAAATGTTCCCAAACCGGAGACTTCAATGATGCTGGAGGATTTTCGAGCTCAACTTTATCTGCGTTCGCCATTTCGACAGTTCCTCAAATGACTGACTACATTTGAACGCATCCCTCTGACCAGCTCTCATAGTATGCCTCTCGTCCCATGAAATGACTTGCTCGCTCTATGACGCGCTGAACCCAATGTGAGCAAATTACTCTGAATGCTGCGACGCAGCACCTGAGATTACTTCCAAGAAGTTGTTCACGTTCTCAATTCTTTACGTTTAACGTTATATTAGTTCGGTACACATGTGTTCACACGTGTACCGAACCGAAGGGCCCGCACGTGTACCGTTACACCCCTACAGTACAGCCTTGCACCATCAGTGTCTGATTTATTAAAACAACAACCTTGTAACTGAGAAACACTTAAATGCTACATTTCAAAGGTTTACAATCCATCACTAAATTCATGGCAAACCAATTTTAACATCATGCGATAACTCTAAGACGACATTAGTTGCATTGAACTGAACCTTTTAATAAGTTCTACTTACAATGTAGTGAAACATGGGCTTGTTCTGACAGGGAGGCAAACTGCAGTTATTAGACTTCGTGTTCTGAAATATGTGTAACTCTATTAATATAAAACACACACTGCTCAAACTTCCTTACTTTTCCTAAAATTGGTTTATTTATTTATCTATTTTTTTTCATTAACATAAAATAAATCTCGCGTACCCCCTGCAGTACTCCAACGTATCCCTAGGGGTCCGCGTACCCCCATTTGAGAACCACTGCTCTACCACCCAACCTCCTCAATAAACTCCAACATATCCAGAACTCTGCTGCCCGCCTCCTCACCCACACCCGCTCCCGAGACCACATCACGCCGTCCTCCAGAACCTCCACTGGCTCCCCGTCCGTCAAAGAATCCACTTCAAAGTCCTCCTGATTACTCACAAAGCCCTCAACAATCAGGCCCCCCCACCTCACAGACCTGCTGCACCACCACACCCCTTCCCCCTGCCTCACAGACCTGCTGCACCACCACACCCCCCCTACCTCACAGACCTGCTGCACCACCACACCCCCCCTACCTCACAGACCTGCTGCACCACCACACCCCCCTACCTCACAGACCTGCTGCACCACTGCCTCCGCTCATCAGAAGCCAACCTCCTATCCATCCCCACCCGCATCAATCACCGGACCTGGAGGGACAGGGCCTTCTCCGTCGCTGCCCCCTCCCTCTGGAACTCACCCCCCAACCCATCAGAGATGGCACCGACCTCACCACCTTCAAAACACTCACCTCTTCAATCTGGCTTTTAATGTGTGATTGTTTTTGTATTATTATTCCCTCACTCCTCTGTACCTCTCCGACCTCCTGCACATCAACACACCCACCCGCACACACGGGTCTTCTGCTTCCCTCAGCCTCGCTGCACCCCCCTTCCGTTTAACCACCATGGGGTCGAGAGCCTTCAGCCGCTCTGCACCCCGCCTCTGGAACTCCCTCCCACCTAACATCCGCAACACTGACTCTCTCCCCATTTTCAAATCACGCCTCAAAACACATCTCTTCACACTCGCATATCCACCCTGATCGTTATCATCACACATCCTGTTTTATTGATTTGGTTATTTTATTGATTTATAAACTGCATTGTCTTGTTTATGTCTCTTATGCTGGTGTTATGTATTGTGTATCTTGTTTATTATGTGTTTGTACGGCGACCTTGGGAGCCTTGAAAGGCGCCTATATAAAATAAATGAATTATTATTATTATTTGACTTTAACTATATATATTTATTTGTTGTTCTTTTCTTTTCACTATATCTGTAAAGCGTCTTTGAGCACCTGTAAAAGTGCTAACAAAATAAATCTATTATTATTATTATTATTATTAAGTAGTGCAGATGAAGTACACTACACCCATGTCAGAAAAAACATAAATACAATAGACTAAATGTTGCAGAGGATGTTAGTGACCACGTCAATGTAGGAGTCTATATACATATCAGTTTCACTGTGCACGTGGGTGCGGGTAAGACTACACTTGAATTGTTCCGACAGGAGTAGGAGTGTGTGTTGCAGCAGTGTGTACCTGTGAGATTTCTGTGATGGTCTCTGGGTCCACGGTGGACATCTCTATGTAGCACTTGCCCGGCCTGATCCCCTGCAGCACTCCACTGGGGCCCATCACCAGCTGCAGAGCAACACACACACACAAGCTCTTTTACCCACGAGCCAGCCAAGCACACCTGCATAGGACACTGAGCTCAGGTGGGACTCACATCGCGTGCCGCCTTTGGGTCAGAGACACAGGAGAAAGTGATGTCGCATGTGGAGGCCACCTCTGCAGGGGTGCGGCCTAACCGGGCCCCCTCCTGGGTGAACAGGTCGCACTGCAACACAGGAGAGGACATGTCTCTAGTTATTATGAGTCACATGGACCAACCTCTGGTACACGCGTTGTAATGCTGATTGGTAACCTCATTGTCGTTCATGTATGTTATACCTGTGTTATTCCATATTGGTTATTTTATTCTCTTTGCTTTGTAATGACTGTTTTTAAATACCATTTTATAATGTGATCAGTTGCACTATTTCTTAATGCTCTTAATGTTTTAAATTGTTGTAAAGCACTTTGAATGGCCTTGTGTTAAAATATTTCTATATGAATACAACCAACGGGACCTCAAACGCTCCTTTAGCAGGGTGTCCTGTCGACAGCCTGACACGAGACAACTATCTGTGGATGTGTGCAACTCATTAGCTGGAAAATAAACTAGTGTTACTGCTCTACGAATTAACCCTCTTCATTTTCAGTGGCTGAATGAGTCTATAAAACTCTGACAACTTAAAAAAGGCCGCACGATTAATCAAAATGTAATCTATCGGCATATTCAAATCGCAGGAGGATCAATATTAGTTACAGGCAAAACGTATGTAAATAACCGTATAAAAAATGTATTTTGGTGTTCCATAGATGTACGGTTTCAAACGGTATTCCACAGAATAAAATATTAAATATATATTTATTTTACATTTAGTGTGAAATCCACAGCCTCTGCTTCTTCACAATAAGATATACAACAATTGAAACACCATTATTCCTTCAACAATGAGAAAAAATATGCAGAAAAGAAAAAACTCATTCATATTGCAATATCAGTTAATGAGATGGATCAGTGACAGGAGTGTGTTCTGTTGGTACCTTTTCTGCCGTGCGGTTCCACACCGTGACAACATGACCCATTTTCAGCAGGTTGGACACGATCCCGCTCCCCATCAGCCCCAGCCCCAGGAACCCTATCCTGCAGGACAGACATGAAACATTCCTCATGCGGGTTAGCTATAAGTAAGATGAGTAAGAAAATCAAACATTTTTATCTTAAGGGATCTAGTTATACAATAGTAACTGTGTGATTTAGTTAATAGTGTTCCTAATGTGCAGGTACCTCTTATCTGTAGGTGTGATGCTGCCGTTGATGGCTGTGCTGTCTGCTGCTTGGATAGATGTTGACCCTGTGTCCTGCAATCACAAGACACGCTTGAAGAAACTTCATACTGAAAATACTACCGTATAACATCGAATAGTAGAAGTTCAAATGAAAAATAACGTCAATCCTTAAAAAGTTGGAACTTTTCCACTGGTAGTTACTAGGGATGCACCGACACATCGGCACTGGACGATGTTCGCCCTACTTACTGGCATCGGCAAATGAGGTGACATTCATCAATGGTAGTGGCCGATGCTCTTTCCTTGCGTTCCATCATAACACCTGCAGCACCCGTAATTCGTTTATAAAAAAAACATGAACTAAAGAAAACCAAAAAACAACATGTCGGCAGTGTGGGACTATTTCACCGTTTCACCATGAGATCGGCGATTTGCAAAAAGTGTTCCGTTGACACGGCCCGGGTATAATAAACAGGGCGCTCTCTTTTCCTCTCTCCCTCTCCTGACACCCGTCAGTATCCGTCTCATGCAGCTGGCTGATCCAGTAATGAGTGATCCGACAGTAAAGACTAGTGTAGGTAGATTCAGAGGTAGATGAAATAGCTAGGTGTGATAGGTCTAACTCTCAAGGTGTGTTTTGCTCCGCTCACCGGTCCCTCACAGCGGGCAGAGCTGCAGCTGATCCGCTGCGTACTTTCTAAACAGCTTACTATGATGTTATAATAACGAACTTGCTCAGCCTTTGAAACTGAAACCATTTAGCGAGAATTTTTTTGTTTTTCCTGGCAGAAAGTGGAATAACAACAGTGGAAGAAAATTACATTAAAACATTGGCATCAGCCAAATTGTTGTTCTTAACATCGGCCAAGAAATGTAGCACCGGTGCATCCCTAGTAGTTCCTTTACCTCTTCAATGATCTTCAGGCGCTTGCTGATGGGCTCCATGGACGAGGCTGGCTGTGGGCAGTGAGGAGGACCAGAGAAGGTCAACAATCATCCAAACTGTACACATGCCTTACCAATATGGCTTTTACTGTATCTTAATTCAAACAAACTATGCGATATGAAAATGATCCAATAAGTATTCATATAAATACAGAATATAGACTATAAAATAACACATACTAACAAACAGCATTTAATGCAGAAGAGTCTCAACCCCTGTGGGGGAGGCATGATGAATTAAGCAAAAGCTAAATCACGACTACTCGTACTGGCAGCCATGCAAATCAGCGACAGTTTACACCACAATAGAATAAAGGGGTTGATTTGATTTGTGTCGGGTCATTCTTCACATCTCAATGATGGATTCAAAAGCATGTTGGTGAGTTTCCCCTCAGTGAATAGAGTGGTGCAGTGACGAGTCCCACAACCCAGTGTGTAGTCAAGTCACCAATTCACCAGTCCAATTCACTCTCGAGTCCGAGTCCAAGTCCGAGTCACCCAAGGAGTGTCGAAGTCAAGTCCGAGTCACCCAAGGAGTGTCCAAGTCAAGTCCGAGTCACCCAAGGAGTGTCGAAGTCAAGTCCGAGTCACCCAAGGAGTGTCGAAGTCAAGTCCGAGTCACCCAAGGAGTGTCGAAGTCAAGTCCGAGTCACCCAAGGAGTGTCGAAGTCAAGTCCGAGTCACCCAAGGAGTGTCGAAGTCAAGTCCGAGTCCAAGTCCGAGTCACCCAAGGAGTGTCGAAGTCAAGTCCGAGTCCAAGTCCGAGTCACCCAAGGAGTGTCGAAGTCAAGTCCGAGTCCAAGTCCGAGTCACCCAAGGAGTGTCGAAGTCAAGTCCGAGTCACCCAAGGAGTGTCGAAGTCAAGTCCGAGTCACCCAAGGAGTGTCCAAGTCAAGTCCGAGTCACCCAAGGAGTGTCGAAGTCAAGTCCGAGTCCAAGTCCGAGTCACCCAAGGAGTGTCGAAGTCAAGTCCGAGTCACCCAAGGAGTGTCGAAGTCAAGTCCGAGTCACCCAAGGAGTGTCGAAGTCAAGTCCGAGTCACCCAAGGAGTGTCGAAGTCAAGTCCGAGTCACCCAAGGAGTGTCCAAGTCAAGTCCAAGTCACCCAAGGAGTGTCCAAGTCAAGTCCGAGTCACCCAAGGAGTGTCCAAGTCAAGTCCGAGTCACCCAAGGAGTGTCCAAGTCAAGTCCGAGTCCAAGTCCGAGTCACCCAAGGAGTGTCCAAGTCAAGTCCGAGTCACCCAAGGAGTGTCCAAGTCAAGTCCGAGTCACCCAAAGAGTGTCCAAGTCAAGTCCAAGTCACAAGTCTTCATGTATTCATCTTCGTGGATATATGTGTTGAAATGTAGCTGCGAGGAACACTGTTCTGCGTGGGTGTGGCAAAAGAGAAGATCTTTATCTATATTGACCACATCAGATTCACAATACTCCAGATTCCCAGATCCTTTTTATAACAAGATCACACTTCATAACCAAACTGCTTTATGACACTACTACCAATAACCAGAGGTGTAGATGTAAAAATATTTAGCATGCTTCCTCTTACCTTCTCAGACTGGCTGAGGAGGAAGTGATGGAAATGTGGGTCATCTTTCACAGTCTGCAACAGAATAAGATGTCATTGTGAAAATGTTCTTTGCATGAGTATAGAAAGATGTTAGTCTACATCACACCATGCCGACTAAAATTACCACGATTATTTCTACTAACAAATAGCTTTTTAAACCATTGTGCCCTGAAGTGTTCATGCTCAGATCCCTACATTTCCTGAATATTCCTCAATTCCCAGAGATATTTAAAAATGCACCTTTTAGATTTTACAATAAAAAACTCCATAAATAACAAGGTACATTTTAGAATATATTATATATATTCAAGCCAATCCAAACTACAGAACTAGAGATGTGCCGATTAAATAGTTCTCACACAAAGGCACAGGTTTTATTTAATGTAAGTGATGTCAGGAGGTCATTACTTTACAGATTACTCATCCCCAATCAGGAAGTAGCAATCAATTATAAAGGTAATGAAAACATAACGTTTACAGTTCATCTGTATGACTTCTGAAACTATAGTATATCTGCGAGCCAAGCTCCACCCATAAAGCCAAGCTCCACCCATAAAGCCAAGCTCCACCCATAGAGCCAAGCTCCACCCATAAAGCCAAGCTCCACCCATAAAGCCAAGCTCCACCCATAGAGCCCGTCACGGCCACAATGTGTCCATGTAAGTATAGACTGTGTCGAGTCAGCCCTCACAGCTTCAGTTTGCTGTGCACAACACATATTTGCTGTTTGGGTTTGAAAACAATAAACTATGATTTCCAACAGGCTTAGATTGTAGCACACATGTTGTAGTATTGCAGAGAAAAATGCAGAGAATGAAAAGTGTAATAAGGAAGTGAGCAAAGTGTGTTTACAAATCACCAGAGCAGAAAGAAGGCTGTTGGGTGTCTAGTACTAACGCACACTGACCTCATTTCAAAACAGGGACGGCTAACACAAATACAGTTTTTCTACATGCCTCCTTTGGGCTAACGCCTGCAGCCGCTACGTCACCATCTTTTGATATTTGTGAAAATGTTTCCACTGAAAATGATAGACAGTTATCTACAGTTTCATTACTACCAGAAACGGTCACAGAGCAGGTCAAACATTGTGGTGGAACTGAATCAAACATCATCCTTCTTGTTGTTGAGCCGCCTCATGCAGAGCTGGTGACCATCTCAACAGCACACGCCAAACAAACAACACACAGGTTCAGGGGTCAAGAGGCAGCAGCACAAAGGTCAGAAGGAAAGGTCTGCAGGTGCTGGTGATCAAAGCTTAACGTCAGGTGGAAGAGGGGGAGGGTTCACCTACACTGCTCTGCCATTTGTATCCTGAACCGGGTCCAGCCCCCAGCCTCTCATGAGTGGACGGATCGGGGTCAGAGTCAGTTAGGTCCTTAAGGAGGAGAGAGACACATGTTCACCTTCTAAAGCAGAGGGGGAATCTTTAGAGGTGCATGTCTGTGGGAGCTTTTCTGTCGTTTAAACAAGGAGACAGTGCTGTGGTCCACATATTACAAATGTCCATTCACCTCCACTCCGGCATTTTAATACCTGTGAAACCAAAGGGATGTGCATAGACAGATACCACTAGAGGTAGGGGAGAACATTTGTGACCCGCTCGATCGAAATCAGTCGGAAGTCTCAACGGCTCATTTCAGAAGAAACGTGGATTTACGCAAAAAACTATTTTTTCAGGGTTCGGGTGTTTTGTTTGATTTTAAACAAACAAAGTCTCGGCTTTCAGAATATGAAACTTATTTCGGCAAAGTCAGATGATAAATATAACTTTGAAGCTTCGGCATAATGACAAGCGGAGAACGGAGTAACTTGACGCCACAGCAGGCGTAACAACAGCCGGTGTTTCTCCTGAGGGTTTTCCCCGGGAAACAAACACAATACACAAACACACACGTATACACAAACACACACACTCGCGAGCTTCCCCTCCAAACGAAAATATCTTCCCTCCGTAGTATTTTGATCATTTGCTAATAACCAATCAGATGGATGGATTCCAGAGAAGAGGAAACTTTGAAGGCCTTTCTCTCAAAGCGATGACTCGGGGACAGTCATTATATAATGTGACATATTTCGCTTAATATCTGGAGTACAAAAACAATCCTGATATCATAAGAAAGCTCGGAATATCCTCTTTCCAACAGTGTATACAACTCAAGATGTGTCTTCGGGTCAATGCGACTGATTTCGATGGAGCAGGTCACTTTTGTTCAGTGTAATTTAGGCGAATGGATATCAGACGTGTGATGTTGTGACAACATAAGCTCCACGGCTTCTTGACATTTCCTCTTTGAAAGTGTCCTAACGTGGATATGAAATCCAGGTTTGTGAAGAGAAGATGATTAAGGAAGTTAAACATGAGGGTGGTTTAGAACCGGAGACACTGAATACATCTCACCTTGAGGGTATTACCCAGAAACCAACTGGACTAGACAACATGTATAATATATACCGCACCGTATGAATGAAGAACTAATACGTAATAAAACCTGACAGAAGTTCAGGATAATGCACTGAATGTAATGTCTAATAATGCACCATGGTGTTGGACCACATTATTGCTTGTGAGTGGAGTAAATATGATCCAATAGCTGTCAGTGAAGGTGGACACAGTCAAAACCACAGATCTCATCCTCAAGTTGACAATTCCTACAAATAAACATGTTAGCATGTTTCAATGCAAAGCGTTGATGCGGCCTGACAGGACAGACTTGCCTGTGTCTTACTAACCTTCTCAGAGGGGTCCTTCAGGGCGCTGAGGTCCTCATCGTCCTCCTCAAGTATCTTCAGGGGCTTGTTGCGTGTCTTCTTCCCTTTCGACTCTGCTTTGCTGTCTGAGTTCTGTTAAAACACAGATAATCATTTTGCGCTGCTATTTTGGCTTGCCAAGACACTCCTCAGTAGTCTGACAACCTTTTGAATGTAGGGCGGTGCTAAAAGAAGCAGACGACATGTACACTGAGCAAAGGGATAACTGAAAGTTAACTGCACTTATTAAGATAGAGACAGCCTAGAGAGAGACCTTGGGTCCTACTGAATAAACATTTCACAAGGCCAAGTGTGACACTTCAGAGTATTGCATGAAGGAAATTCTCCCTTCATTTAATATCATGAATGTCAAAGCTTGAAAGGAGCATGTCCCACACCTGTGTGGTGTTGGTTGAGGGCTGGGCAATGCTCGCATCTGCCTTTAACTATTACAGAGTACAACAATGTGAGTAGAGCATTTGTTGTCTTTTATACCCAGTTACCATGACATCAGCAACATTGATGTAACATGTGTGATTGTTAAGAAGGCATGTATTTGCCAAAATAGATCATACAAGTGTGTTCAAGTAGCAGTTAGATATCAGCTGAAGCATTTTCTTCACAATATATGACTACACCATGTAAGGCTAATTTACAGTAATTTCATGAAAAGCCACATTTGATGGCGTCTCATATTCAGGGTCTCCCAACAAATATGTTGTGGTCCAAGGGTTATATTTTTGACACGCTTCACCTTCTGTTAATCATTTCCTAGAAGTCTTTTATCTTTACACACCCCCTTCACCCAAAATGCTTTCTACAGGGGACGTGTTGATGTTTTGATGGAAAAACACAAACTATCTAAACACGCTAGGTACAACTCCACGAGTGAATGCTGCGTGGTAGGACACCCCCTCACCTGTTCCTTCCCCTTGGCTTTCTTCAGGAAGTCTTCCACTGCATCCACCGCCTGCTGGAAGCGCTTCCCTTTATTTATCTTGATCATCTCCTCTTTGTGGGGGTGGTAGGGCTTCAGCTGTTCTACTTTGATCCAGGCACTGGGCAGGCACACGGAAAATCAGCTCAAATATACGATGGAGAAGGAAATGCCAAATCCGCCTGAGAAGGCACCCAACAAAGCATACTTACTGGTCCTCAGTTCCAAAGAATTTCACAAAATGACATTTTTTGCCCCTGGGCTTCTTCAGGTCCTTGGGAGGGCTTACGACCTAAAATAAATAAAAGTCATTGGCTTAACATTTGATTTACAAATATACAGATGTATTCTTCCTTGAAGCAGCCGTTGGCACGTCCTTACCTTCCCTGGCCATGGTGGGTATCGACCAAGCTTCCCCCTGAAAGAAGAGTTCAACATTTAGACCTGTGTCCTCTTTCTTTTATAGAACACAGACCCAGTACAACATGCTCTATGACCAGTGGTTCTGATGTAGGTCCAACCTTGTGACCAAAGATGACAGGGTATTCACTTTTAAAAACACTTTTTAACATAAAGGTCAAGATGTTATGCGTGTCTGTACGAACATATATTTATCAGCACTTCACTGTTTTACTGTTACAGTGTAATTGACATGTCATGTGGTGTTTTAATTGTTTGTTTTGCTTCCCACAATGCAAAATGCATAAAAACTGCAGCACTGCAAAACAGGTCAAATATATTAGGATACAAGAACATTGAGAATTGACAAATTAGAAAAACTTTAATAGTATAATGGAAGTGCAATGATATCTAATTTGGTGATCTGAATTATGTTTTATTTAGTTGAGGCTGTCAGGTCTCTTTAAGGTTGTCCTCATAAGTTGTAGAAATATTTCTCTTGACACACTGCATGCTTTTTCAGTGTTTTAACAGCAACTCGGGTAAGGCAACTCCTGTACCTCAAACTTACAAAGTAGTCATATATTAGGCTGGATGCTATTTACCAGTAGCGATGTGTCATCATTCAATTAAGACGGCTCCTGTAAAAGCAAGACTTCGGAGCCGCTTTAAGCAAGAGTAACAAGAGGAACAAACACTCCTGCTTGACTTGCTGTTGTTGTGAACATTACTGAAAGTTACAAATACCAAGATATTTGGTATCTTACGAAAAGTAGTAATACTACAGTGTAAAAAATGCTCAGTTTCAAGCAAAAGCTCTGCGTTTAACATCTTAAGTAAAGTAAACAGTATTGGCATCAAAATATACTTTAAGTACCAAAGATAAAGGTCAGGACTCCCTGGAAGAAGAGATCTTGTATCTCAATGGGACATTCCTGGATAAATAAAGGATAAATAAAAATAAAGTAACCCATTTTAAAAGTTTATATTGTAGATAATTGGATGATAATTATTATTGATGCAATTAAAGTGTTATCAAAGCTGGTAAATTATTATTTATATTTGTTTATTAAGTGCATTTATATTTCGTTTACGTTTATAATCTGATTCTGTGGAGTCACTAGTGAAGAAAAAGTACCCCAAAATCGTACTTAAGTACAATACTTGAGTAAGTGTACTTAAGTACACCAGTGGCAATAATACATGGTAATCCGTGTTGCTAATGTACGAGGCAACGCACCCCATTTTCTTTGAGTGTGTATTGTATCCTGCTGATAACACCACAACAAGAACACAAACTGGTACAACATGAGACTGACACGAGAAAGTTATCTATCTGGATTTAAATTGATCCAAATTAAGAGTCCAATGGAAACTTGTAAATCAATATAGATAAACGCCAGCTGTCTGCGGAGAACATGTAGCAGCAGCTAACAGGAAGAGTAGTGTATACAGTAACAGCTAGCTGGCGTCGCTTATGCTACAGTGCTAGCTCAGCTCGACACAGATTGGACATTAAAGAGCGTTTGGTGAAGCTTAACATATCAACGTGTCGGTATAATACTTTAAAATGTAAACGACTGGTTAGTATCTGAAATAACTACATTTCGTTTAAGTCTTAACCTTTTCTGTAGCTTATCTGCTAGCTATCTGCTAACGACGGCTGCTGGCTGAGTCAGCTTTGCTAGGAATTTGTTTGGGTTGACCATCAACTAGCCCAGTACGCAAACACGTCCATTACCTGCATCTGGTTAACACCAAGAAAAAAACATGAACAACTACATAACACACTACGTTATGCAAAGCACGGTCATTTAGTAGAGCCAGCGGCGTTTGAAATGTTTAAAGGTTATTTACCACACTAGGTCCCCGATCCTCAGATGCACCGTCGCCATCTTACAACTTTAATAAAACGTCGCACTGAATGACTGACTGAGGTAGCGCAAACACACACACACACACCCACTCATCCGAGCCCCCAGGAAGTGCGCCGGACTCTGTGCCCAACCATAGACTGTGTCCAAACGGCGGTACTGCAACTTCCGTATCAGTCCATGACGTCACCCGGCCCAAAACAACTTTTTCCCATTGACTAGGGAAAGAGACGTCTGTAAATCGGTGGATAATTTTTTTTAACTAAATATTATGGACATAAACGCGAGTGAAGTCTAATCGGACAGGAGACATATACGCAGCTCGCATGATAACCTGCAGCTCCGCCCGCTGTGATGGAGCAATGAGCGGAACAAAACACACACTTCAAGTTAGATCATCACCCTTAGCTATTTTAATTACCTCTCAAACTACCTAAACTAGTTATACATATGTTTATTTGTACTGTCGGGTCACTCATTAGTTACTGGATCAGCCAGCTGCATGAGACCACGGATACTGACGGGCTGTCAGGAGAGGGGGAGGAAAAGAGAGGCTCCGTCCTCTGTGTATTATTCTTATATTATTATATGTCGTTATTCATTTGTTTTAAAGCTCAATAAATAACAAAGAAGACCTTTGACCGGCACTTTTCTAATTTTGTCCGGAAGATTTCAACTTTAACGGACATGTTGACCGGCGAAACCCCACCTCTGCTGCTAAATCCAGCTTGGAGAATAAACAGAAGGGCAACCATGGCAACCATGCATGTGTGAGAAGTCTTCTTCACTACTTTTGGTGTATTTGGTGGTAGAAGTACAGCGCCACTTACAGGCCCAGCATATGTACTACAGCGTCTCCAGCGGTTCGAGCTGTCTCGTGTGGACGGAATACTTTTTTGATCACGATTTCGGTGCGTTTCCGTTATCGTCCTCGCGTGGCTGCAGACATAGGCCTGATTGCCCTGCCTCTACTGCATCCCTACACTCTAAAAACGAATTCAGGCGACCTTTCACCTCCACTTAATTAAATGCATGGTTGCAAGATAAAAATGTGAGTTAATTGATTTAGATAAACATTTTAAGTTGCAAACATTAGTTTATAAGTTGTGTTGACGTAATAATGTTGGTAATTACATCAACTTAAAGAGCCTGTGACACCATCCCAACAACTGTTGTGCAATGAAATATTGGGCTACTAGTAATCTCGAACCGTCAGTTTAAAAAAGAAAAAGCGATACCGTTCCGTTAAATATCAATAATTTCGAACATCGCGGGGAAATTCGTTGACTCATTTTGAAGTTTTGGGGGAAGCCGGAAGTGACGTCAATGCGGGAACGCTTCGAGAGCCAAACACGGACAAAGTGTGTGTTGTCATGCGTAGAAATTGTGAATTACTGAGATTAGGCACGTTAATAACGTTTTAATGAAGTTGACTACAGTATATTCATATTTGTCAGTGCTTTCATGTCAATTCGGCGAACATAAACATAAATGATCGTGGTGAAGATGATGATTACATTAGGATTAAAAATCGGGAGTGAGAGCTGCTGAATTTCCTCCCGTCGGATGTGATATAAAAACAAATCGATTATTTTTGTGGTTGTAAACTCAAGTGGATGAAACTACATTTATTAGTGCTTTCATGTCAATTCGGCGAACATATGATACATTAAATGATGAGTGAGGATGATGATTAAAAATCGTTTATTTGTGCCGGTCTGCATTTCCTGATGAGAAAACAAACCGATGCTTTTTGTAGTTGTAGTACACCAACAACATGGATTAAACGTGTGTTTTTTTTACCACAATGTTGAGGAAATTAATGGATAAAATGCACGGATTATTATTATTATTCCCACTCCGATCGGGACACTAGGTCCACCGTTTCCCCGCAGCGAGGCTCCCCCCGTTGACAATTTACGTGGGCTGGGTGCATTGGCGGACTGGCCATCGGGATGAATCCCGATGGGCCGGTACCGAAGTGGGCCGGTCGGATAAGTAGGCTAACTAGCACATCCCCCATAGGCGGCGCGTGAGGCTCAGGTTTGAGAAGGCTAAATAACTTCTTTTACCTGACGCTGCCCGCCTCCGGCGTCTATAGAAAAGAGATCCACTCAGTGTGCGGAGTTTAAATCTCTCAAGTCATATTACAGGATAAAGAAAATACAGTTTAAACTGCCATGCAGAGAAGACGCCGACGTGTCGCACTTATCATTCATATTACATCATCAATCAGATCATCGATCATATAATATCATAATATATCATATATTTCCTTATCTGAGTCAGCTTCTCCAGCCTCATCTGGCCGTGCAACACTCACAGTGTCACAGACTGGATGCAGAAGTATTATTTAACACATTATGTTGACGAAACACTCGAGACAAATGTCATTAAAGTCAGATCCACTCGTGTCTTAGACGTGAACGCGCTCTCAGCTGGAGAGAGAAACCCTGGCTTGATTTACCGAGTTCATAACCAGCGTCGTAGGACCGCTTAGCGAGATCTCGTTTGTTAGTTTGTTGTTGTTAGTTTGTTTGTTACTCAAACATATCCAGGGTCTGTTGAACTGGCTTCGTAGTACAGGGCACAGGTGGCGAGCAGCGCTAATGTCAAAGACACAGACATTATACATTATATTTGTATTTTACCAGGATGCAGTGACACAAATATTTACATATTTACATTTACTATCTACAGCACCCTGACATCTCCCACTCCCCCCGTTGACAATTTACTAGCGGTACCGAAGTGGGCCGGTCGAGAGTCCCGGGATGATTTGTAGTCCCAGTCCACCACTGGCTACATGACCATATGATCGCCCATATTGACGCACCTCATTCCTAAACTTCTAACAGATACAACATAAACCGATCCTTCAGCCTCATATGAGCTCTCAGACACGTTCAACATGAACCTGTCATCGCTGTCTGAGCTTGCTGCTGTGTGCGCCGTCGTGCGTTTACATCTGACTGTATATATAAAGGTTTTCATGCAGATGCTGGGATCCTGGACGGTGCAGCTGGAGCGCTGTGCCCGCAATGACGTCACCCATCATTTGGCGGGACTTGAAGAATCCGCGAGAAGATCCAGAAAATTGTCAACATTGAAGGCAGATTAATGGTTATCAAAGTACAAATATCCAAAATCAGTTCAGTAACGGTTTTCAAGGGGACAATATGTACTCAAATTGATGGGTTTGGATGATGGGGGAAAACCGTGTCACAGGCTCTTTAATATTGTGTGTAATTTGAACTCTGATTTCTGCGTTAATTGTCTTAAAACTAAATTCAAGTTGTAGTAATGCAATTGGCTTGATAACTTAAAGGGATAGTGGAAATCCGCGAATTTTGGGTTTAACTTATGTATTTTTATTAAAAATAAGCATAATAAACCATTTTTTTTAAATTTCATGCGCCTAGTTTCATTTTATTTTCAATTTTACTGCTCCCGACCACGCCCTCTCAATGAAACGAAATACTTCGGGAATCTTCGGGTGATGACGAAAACAAAGGAAGACGGGCACAAACATTGGACGAGGCACGAGTATTTTATTATGTTTTCTGGCTGATTTAATGCATCATTAGCCTGTACCATTGTGGACAACGCCATTTATTGCCTGTCGATTAGGCGACCGGAGGCCTCGTCATCCGATAATCCGGTACACGGTGTCGAATGTGTACACTACAGTCATCATATAGACATGATAGACTAACAGTACTGTGAGTACAGCCTACACTTGACAGGCAGCCTGGCTAGCCTAGGATTAGGACCATTCTACGTCAAAAGACCGATTGGCTCTAGCTGTATATCATGCTAGTATACAATTCATTTAAATGTATTCATGTAATTAATGCCCATAAGGCTGTTACATATACAATAATAAATGTGACAAGATAATTTATGTGAACCTGACCCTGGTATGTTATGAAATGTACCCTACATGCAGTCATCCTCGGGCATAGCCATAGGCCTACAGTGCATGCATGCCAACTTTTGCAATATATAATATAGCGCCTAGCGTGAGCTATGCTTGGGGACCTACCAGTCAAGATTATTTGTGCGTAGGGGTGCATCATCTGGCGCCTGGTCCTGGTCATCCTCGCCATTGCCCATGCCGTGAACTAACTCCATCACCTCGGGCTCGAACAAATAAGGACGTAATGGTCCATCGTCGCTTACTGAACCGGATTCAGATTCAGTTCCTAAAACTACATTTTCGCAGGAAAGCCGAGAGGATGTTTCTGACTCGCTATCATCACTGGATACCTCGTACAATCCTTCTTCTTTGTCTGGTATATTTGCCCTTCCACGTTCATTCTGCATAGACGCCATGGTTTGTTATTGTTTCGTCTTCCTGAGTTTTCCTCACTTCCGGTTTGGCTGACTCGATCATTTCGTTTCTAAAAAAGTTCGGGGAAGCTGCAATAAAGTGCTTCTAACATGCGTAAGGCAATTATTATATTTTTTTAATCAGGTGTGATTGTTTTGGTACGTAATTATGCTTGTATATAAGTTAAAACGAAACTATTTGTGGTTCAATTTCCACTATCCCTTTAATTGTTCTACACCTTGAGTTAAGGATGTCAAGTCCACTCCCACGCCTGGACAAGTTCCGACAGTTAAGACAAATAGAAATACTATACAAAGGACATTTTACGGTGAGTGTCATCTTTTGTCATTCAAATACAGTAGCCTTGTTGCACTGTAGGCAAATTGCTGTTTGACCAAAATTAGCAGCCTTTGAACAGTGAATAGTTCTGTGAGAGGATACAAAGTAGTAGAGGCCAGAGTCCTGCATCGGGTCGGGTGCCCGCAAAAAAAGTGATTCGCGGGTGGTATTTTTTCAAACCCTTTTTTCCGGGTTCGGTTCTGGGTAAACAAAGATGATGCGGGTCGGGTCGCGGGTGTTGCATAATAAATATATTAAAATTATAATAATTTAGTTTAGTGTTTAAATCCTCAGACCTCTCCCCCGCGGGACCGCACATAATCATAACCTCTGCAGCGCATCAATCTGCTGTTGAGCGTCATCAAAAAGTGCATTTTGCATAACAGGAGACCTTTAAAGAAGTGTGTTTTTTTTTATCATTTGTAGTCACTTTGCTCAGCACCCCTGCTCCAGCCTCCAACATAAGCGTGACGTATTTGGTTTTTGGTTCTTGACGGGCAGTGGAGTGGGGCCAGAAAAGAACCGGTTTTCAGGGCCAAGAGCCGGCCCCGCTCTGGTGGAAACAGGAAGAACCGGTGCTTAATCAGGCACTAGCTCCGAACTGGCCCTGGAACTGCTTTGGTGTGAAAGGGGCATGAGAGGGTCTGCGAAAAAATAAATCTTAAAATGTATCCTTTTCTTGTCGTACTGCACGAGTCTCCGGGAACTACTCTCTGGCCTTTGATGGGATTTCATTGATTACCGTTCCTTTAAAGCTAGCTAATGCATTGTAGCTAAGTGTTTTCCCAACTGTTTGGCACGTCGTTGTTGATATGTGTGTTGTGAAATGCTGTATTGTGAACACATCAGGGGTCCCTGGCTGGAACCATGGACAGTGTCAATTACAAAATACTTAGGGCTCATTGTTAAGTCTTACATAAGCACTTTTTACTTTTGTTTTGAGAGTGCTTTTTAAATAATTACATATCACTGTTACTTTTTGTCTTATTAGGATTACCATTAGCTTCCATTTATAAATATACAATGCATTGGACAGCCATCGTCAATATATATCATAAAGAATCAAATGCAATTTTTCTCTGTAACAGCATTAGAATCTTTTCATATGTTTCACAATAATTAAGTCACACACATAAAATCCATACCATTTTTGCAGTTTGATTTGACTTTATTGAAGCTTACAGAGCACACAGCAAATACAGTAGACCATGGAAAACCCCACGAATAAATGAAACATTTAGTACCCATGCACATTTCAATGGCATTATTTAATCCTGATAATATAAAAATGATTTACCATAGTACCCAGTGTAATAAATCTAAACCCAGCTGAGCAAATCCAAAATGTTATGAAGTCAGTATAGTTATATCAATCCTTATATTTATTCCAGTACCATAACATTATATATGCATTAGCAAATACATTTATTGAGTAATCATAGATAAAGTAATGCCAATGGGAAGTACAATAAAAAACAAGGAGATGGTTCAAACAGAGATGACGCTGAGGAAATATTTTTTATATCTTGCCCGATACCATAACACCAAACTCCTGGATGGTGATTTCTTTGTTCATGTACTGCTGAAGCTGGTGATTTGTGATATGCCCGAGACGCAACGCATCATCGATGGAGAACTTTTTCCCTGATTTTCTGTCGTGCAGAACTGAGGATTCTCCTTTGGGGCCCTTGACCGAGATCTCCTCCCAGTCACACTCCTGGCTCTGCAGGTTGACAAACATCTTCCAGTCAATCAGCCCTAGTTTGTAGGCCTCCTCTGGTCTCATCTCTTTGCCTGAGTCGGGGTCAATGATCACGATAGACCTACGGAGATGGCTCTCCCTCTGTTCCTTCCTCTGTCTCACTGCCACCAGGTTCTTCTGAAGCCTTTCGACCTCCTCGTCCTTCTGTGTGGTAATGCCTCGGAGCTCCGCTAGTTCTCTCTGTAGTGAATCAAGCCTCAGCTCCAGGTTCTTTCCATCATCCCTGGGTGCAGACTCTGTGATGAGCCTAGTCTCTTTGCTGGTGATATCGATCTCTGAGCGAATCTTGCGGATCTCATTCTGGAGCCTTTGGTTTTCTTGTTGCAGACGACTGCTTTCATCGCGGATGTAGTGCAGTTCTTTTGAAGATTTGGTGCTTGAGAACTCCATATCAGAGAACCGAGAAGTGAGGGTGGTAAACTCCTGATCCAGTTCTCTCCTTCTTCTTTTCTCTTCTTCCAGAGTCTTCTTTAGATTCTCAATCTCAATCTCAGCCTCGGGGTCCCTTTCTACTTGAACTTTCTCCGTGCGAACGACTCTTTCCTTCACATCCATCTTCTCCAGGGTGATCTGCTGCTGGATGAGGACATTCAGCTCTTTCTCAAGCAGAGTGCGTCTGTGCTTCTCTTCGTCGAGCTGTAGTCTGAGGATGGAGTGTTCTTTCTCCTGCTGGGGGTCCTGCTGCAAGACTACCTTCTGTTTGACCGTCACCTTCTCACGGTTCTCTTTGTCGCGGATCTCCAGCTCATTAAGTGTGACACGAAGTCTTTGGATCTCCAATTCTGCGTCGCGCCTTGCCCTCCGCTCACGTTCCAGCTCCTCCAGTTGCAGATCCAGATCAGCCTTCTGTCTCTGCAGTTGGTAGAGCTCCGTTTTCAGGCTGTCCTTTTGTTTCTGCTCATTGTTGATATTTTGTAAGAAGGTGTTGCACTCTGATCTGAGAATAGGGTCTTCTTCCATCTTGACCACTTCCTGCTGAACAACCTTTTCACGGACTTGAGACAGATCAATTTTCCTCAGTCTGATCTTCTCTTCTTGAACTGACCGTTCTCCCTCAAGGTCAAGGCGTTTCTTCTGTTCATCAGCCAGTTTCCTTTTGAGAGTTTCAATTTCCTCCTTGGTCTTAGGGTCTTCTCTGTACTGCAGCACTTCATTGACCACCTCTTTGGTCTGCACTTGAGGTTTGGTGTCCTTCCATCTTTGAATTTCGTCACGCAGTTGGCGGATTTCCATCTCAGATTTCTCAGTCTGGTGGGTTTTATCTACAATTTGATTGCGAAGTCTCTCCAGTTCCCGCTCAGTCTGCGGGTCCGTCTTGTATTTGATGACTTCCTTAATGATCTCTTTGATCTCCACTTGAGGTCCTCGGCTCTTCAGCGTGGTATGCTCATCCTGCAGGGTTCTGATCTGGAGCTCTGAATCCCTATAGCGCCTCTGCTGCTCCACAAGTTCAAGCCGCAGATTGGCCACCTCATTCTCAGCCTTGGGATCTGGGCGGACGATCTCCCGCATCTTCTCCTGGATAACAACCTTAGACTTCTCCTCCTCGAGGCTGCTGATCTTCCTCTGCAAGTCAGTCTTTTCGCGCTGTGAGGATCTTCGTTTGGCCTTCTCATCTTCATACTGCTTCCTGATGTTTTCCACCTCTCTTTCAAAGACCACATCTTTCTCTACTTTCAGAACCTCTTTGATGGAAATCTTTTCCTCTGCCATTGATTTCTCTTTCTCCATCCTTCGGAGCTTCTCCTGAAGAAACTGGAGTTCATCCTCCAGCTGCTTCCTGCCGTCTATGGCCTTCTGCTTCCTGTCGAATAGCACTCGGTACTCTGTCTCAAGCTGGGGATCATTCTGGACTTTGATCACCTCCTCTTCAGTGATGACCTCCTGTTCCTTGTTCTTTTCCTCAGCCAGGAGCGTCACCTGCTTTTGGATCAGAATCAGCTCGTTGTCCTTCATCAACTTGTTCCTTCTTAGCTCATCCAGTTCCTCTCGAAGCTTGCGCATCTCCTCCTCCTGACCACGATCTCTCTCAATACGCAGGACCTCCTTGACAGTGTACTGCTGTGCCCCTTCTTTGAGTTCTGTATCGAGGCCACGCAGCTTCAGCTTCAGTACCTCAAGGTCATTCTCCATGACGTGGGTAGTGCGGCGCTCCTCTGAGAGTTTCTGCTGGACCTTATGGACGTCCTCATCAAGCTGGGGGTCAGGAACCTTTTTGATAAGCTCCTTCTTGACTATTGTGTCTTGGGGCTTCTGTCCTTCAAGGACATATATGTCAGTCTGTATAGTTTCAATTTCTCTCTCGAGCTGCTCCCTCCTCTGGACCTCATCATCCAGCTGCTTCTTGATTCTCCATGGCTCTTCTCCCGAGACAGAAGAATTGACTGACTTGACATTTGTAACCTGGATCATAGAGATCTCAGGTTGCTAAGGAGGGGAAATAATTCATTGTAGTTATTCTTTTTAATGTTATTTATGTTGTGATTACAATTTACAAATGATCATGAATATTATTATTATTGTTTTCAATATTGTTAAAATATTTCACCTGGTTGAGAAGACCTTGAGTGAATTCCAGACTCTGAAGCCTTTGCTTGTTCACAGCATTCACCTCAGTGAACTTGGCCTCAATAGCAGCTTCCTGCGAACAACATGGACAACACTGACAGTGAGCACTAGGGTGAGGATATCTCTACTTATTATAATAATTCTCTCACTACACCGGTCTTTTGGTGGGGGGTGGGGGTGCTGTTGTGGGGCAATACCACATTTAAAGTGCCCCTTTTAATGTGTGTGTGGATTCACTGGCTAATCCATCCTGAGAAAGAGCACAGCTGTGATTGTCTTCTTTACTCATGCATGTGGATGAAGAAGACGGGGACAGGATGTTTCTCTTCACGGTGTACTATACTCGTTCATGTCACCTAACCACGATGTTCTGAGTGATGTGACAGAGACATATCTGATGCTGTGCCTCACCTCTGCCTTGACTATCAGTGCAGGTGATTCCAGTCTGTTCCTCTTGTACGTCTGAGGAACAAGTCCATCCTCAAGGTCAAGGATGGATCTGAACTTCTCCGTTTCATTCTCGTAGTCCTACAAAGAAAAATGAATAAACCATCAATTAACATCTTATTGTATTTCTGCAAGTTAAATGTAGTGATGTGCTGGTAACAAATATCTCACTTTGATAGCTTGTTGGTAGAGCTGGGCATTTTTTGACACGTTGTTCAATTCAGACTCTTTTCTGGCAATATCAGAGAGCAAGTTCTGTAGAAGACAGAAGTCGTTATACACAGCACCACTGACACAACATGTCTACACCAGGACATGTGTATATAAGAATGAATCTCCCACTGCTCATCAGTCTTACCCTCTGATTCTTCAGCTTGGTCTCCACATGTCTCAGGTCATCCGTTTCATTGGGCTCGTAGTTTGGGACACGAGACAGCCAGTTGTTCAGATTGTCATAATCATTGCGGTAATTGCCGTAAGACATCTTGGCTCTTTGCAAGCTCTGAGACCTGCAACACACCGCACACGAGACTATTATGAGGGTCTTATGAGTCTATGAAATGCATTCATGCTCAGTATTTCTTTCAGTATTTATTGATGCACAGATCTTTGTGAACTCTGCCCTGAGCCTCTCACCTGGTGTCGGTCTGCCTATTGAGATTGTTGAACCGCTTGTTGAGCTTCTGGACGTCCGCCTCCTGCCTCTCGATGTCGGGGCAGTGCTCTTGGAATCTAGTTGCCATGGTGTCACAGCTGCCTTTGGCCAGGCGCAGGCTCTGCTCCGTCTCAGCGATCACTGACCTCTTGGTCCGCAGGTCTGAAGCAATATCCTACCGGAGTAACAAGGCAGTGTGAATACAGTGGTGAGCCGTGTCTATCGCAACTGGGCCTTCTGTAGACACACACAACCGCCCCCCCCACCGTTATAATGCCCGTCTTTTCACTGAATTGTCGTCTTGAAAAGGGTTCTCACAACAATTCCGCAACAACATCATCTTCACCTGTTGCACTTGCCATCTCAACATTAAAAACAATAAAACGGCATGAATTGCTTCGTCGCATTCATCTAGACCAGGGGTCGGCAACCTTTTTGATATGAAATGCCATTCAAAATTTGTATTGGGATCAGTGTGCCGACAATCGTGAACTGTCAACGGGGGGGGGGGGAAGCAGTGTGTGGACCTCTTTCACCTGTCAGCGCGACCTACATGATGCGGTTAAAACAAATTTAAATAATTGGTTTAAACGGCATGATAATAATGACGGCCGTCCGCTCTGTGATTCTCCAGAACACACAGATGGCCAGCTGAGATGAGCAGATCGCCGCTGGGCTTTCAGCTAAAGACACAGCCACACAAACACTGCGGCATGTGTCCAGCTCCTTATGGGTACTGCAATGTGTGAAGTGCCGGTGCGGTCCGGCAGCACGACACCCCGTGTTTCACCACGGAGGAAAGCAGCAGCAAGTCGACTGGCGCTAAAGAGAGCGTTGCGTGCATGGCTTCCTTCTGCAGGCAACGGGGAGACGCGCTCTGGCGGCGGGCTCGTTCAGGATCCAAAAATAAAATGTATGGAGGCACGCAGTGTATTTAAGTATAGAGTCAAATCTAAACTATAATAATATTTCTGTCTATTTATAACTAGTTTGTTACATTGTGTTTTGGGGGGATTGGATCGATAGCATGGTACAATATCTAAGACAACCTTATGCAGGTTCCATTTGAGTTCATATTGTAATAGCCTATATATATATATATATATATATATATATAGAGTGCTACGACCGTTGCCCGCTTTGCTTATTGATAAGCCACAAAGCCACAAGGGACCATAATCCATTAAGGGCCACAGTTATACAAACAAAGCATGCTCTCTATAGCCAGCTCCAGAGTGAATGAAGACCTGCCACAGTGTGATGGTTCATAACTCTGCGAGAGATCAAAGACTTGGGATTCTTCCTTTCCATTTCAAAGTGGATCTCATTGTAATGTGCTCCACCGTCTGCAAGAGCCATCTCACCCCAAGTTCCCGCTGGGTTTTCTCCAGGGAGGAGATGTCAGAAGGAGCCACCTCCTCTCTGGCCAGCTTGTTCTCGTAGGACGACAGCAGAGTCTTTGCATTCTGAAGAGAAGTCTCCAGCTGGTTGGAATGTTTCAGTCTGAGATAAAGGTAAGTTGCACAAAATGTTAAGTACACAATTGTTTGAATGTTTGAAGGCAGATTGCTACGTGAAGATGAGACACGTACTTCTCCTGAGAGCTCTGCAGGAGCAGCTCGATGTTGGAGAACTTCTTGTTGGCTTCGTCCACCTTGCTGTGAAGTTGAGGAGCGCTGGCACAGGTGGGGTTTGAAACCAGGAAGCTCTGTGACTCCTGCACTTTGGAGGACTTCTCTGGTTCGATCTTACCGACAGCAGCAGCGATGTCCTGCAGGGAAATGTCTTTAGTGATCTCAAAGCATAAATGCCCTTCTCTGTTGGCTTTGGTAGCTGAATTGAGAAAGGAGACATTTGAGAGGATGCATTACCCTCATATCCTGCAGGCGGTCAGCGCTGTCCTGCAGGGGCCGGGTCTGCTCCAGGGGGGGGCGAACACGAGCTTGGATGGCCTTCTCCTGTTTGTCCAGCTCACTCACCACTTTGTCCATCCCGGCCATCAGCTGGCGGCACTGCTGCTCCTGCTTATCTGAGGACACACACAGTCACACACACACACACACGTGGTGAGGGGCCGCTCTGACAGCAGAACATACGAAGCCTGTGTCTGACACATGGTACATTCCCGTAATAATAATCCCTCACAAAGCAGGACATCTGAGCGTGCACCAGTGGAAAGTAACTAAGTACATTTACTCAAGAATGACTAACAAAGAACTGCTAACAAAGCACTTATATACTAACAAAGCACTTATATACTAACAAAGCACTTATATACTAACAAAGCACTTATATACTAACAAAGCACTTATATACTAACAAAGGACTGGCTTATCTAAAGCCAGTTGAGTAGCACTTGAAATGCTTGGCTCTATGAAACCTGATGTACTTTATGATTCTGTTTTCTTCACGGCCCGTCCACACAGCGGCGTGCGTTGACGCTTCCCCATTCACTTTGAATGGGGTGACGTCACTTTTAGCCGAAATGCATCGTGGGAAGCGACGTGGAGCGTAGCTGGCGTGGCTCGCTGCAAAAGTTGAGCAATGTTCAACTTTTGACGCCTCGGCAGAAGCGTCAGCCAATCGAATCATATGCCAGTACAAGCTCTAGCCAATCAAACCGCTGCTTGTGTGTCAGGGGCGGGAGATTCATGTGATTGGTTGTTGGTCGAGTTTCAGACACGCCCGCCGGCAAGCGTCAGCGCACGCCGCTGTGTGGACGGGCCGTCAAGGTTGTGTCTTCCTGGTCGAATGCACTTATTGTAAGTCGCTTTGGATAAAAGCGTCAGCTAAATGCAATGTAATGTAATGTAATGTACTATACTAACAGTAAGTAAACATTTGAGGTACTTGTACTTTACTTGAGTATTTTAATGTTATACTACTTTATACTTCTACTATACTACATTTTCGACGCCGGTCTTTTGTACTTTTTACTTCACTACATTTATTTTACGTTTTCTTTGCTAATAACTTTATATATATATATATATATATATATATATATATGATTTTGACACACAATGATTATTTGCTATAGATTAAACCATCCAACATTATAATCAAGTAAC
Organism: Pseudochaenichthys georgianus; assembly: GCF_902827115.2. Taxonomy (NCBI): domain Eukaryota; kingdom Metazoa; phylum Chordata; class Actinopteri; order Perciformes; family Channichthyidae; genus Pseudochaenichthys; species Pseudochaenichthys georgianus. Next base: position 227,058 of record NC_047510.2, read on the forward strand.
TAAAACCATGATTTTAGTAGTAGTATACAGTATACTCATAATGGAAGAATACGAATACGTTTTCCTCCACTACAGCTAACGAAGGTAAGAAGGCGAGGTCTCCAGCCTGTGATGGATCTTTTCTCTACTAAATGTAATCTGACCGCCCCGTAATCTTCACCAACCAGTGAGCAGGTCTCAGTCACTCATTGGGGAAAATAGTATTAATGCTAACGCCACATTACAAGCTCTATGATCTAACCAATCAACCCGTCACTATGTTATCCGTGTCATTTATTATGTTTCTGGCTGGAACTTAATTATCTTGAAATAGTTACAAAAAAATGTTTTCCTAAAGGCTTCAAGGCGTCAAGGTGTTAGTCATTTATATACAAATGATGAACCTGCTTGCCGTTAGCGTCTCAATCTTAAAGATCACATAGGCCAAACCCTGTGCCTTTGTTGTTGGTTCTCTCATAGAGGGATATAAACCGTATAAGCACCGTGTCAAATGAAATGATTTATATTAATAAATAAATGAGAGTTTACACGGGGATCATCTTGAAGACAAAGCAAACATGTTTCCCTAGCAGCTGCAGTCCGTCAGAATGTCCTGTACCTGTGGTGCCGGTCCCGCTCGCCTTCTGCAGCTCGTCGAAGTGTTTGGCCAGAACGGTCTTGCTGCCGGACATCCTCTGCTTCACGCTCTTCTGCTGGCCAGCCAGGCTGCACACACAACACACACTTATAGCCTCGGAGGAGCCTGGTTAAAGGAGTATGTCCTAATGAGAATGCTGTTCACACACTCACTTGTCAGAGACTGCCACTGCCTCAGGGTCGGTGGGGGGGACCATGAAGCAGACGGCAGGGGCTGTGAGCTGATGTCCAGCAGCGTCCTTCACGTCCCATTTGGCCCCGTTGTTCCGGAGCAGAGTGTACCTCTCCCCACGCAAAATCGCCCCCTGTGTACATCAGACTATTAGTATCTATCATCGGCTACTGGACATCAAATGTAGTTTAAACATTCCCAGTCACACACAGGCTGGCAGACTGGTGTGCACTCTTTACAGGAAAAGAACATCTGAAAACCTTCTCAACATTAACGCTGCTAATCCTTTTTAAACTCACGTATTAATAATATGAATTGAATTAAAACCCTCTAAAAGAGGCAGTCAGATATGTTCAACATCAACAACAATTAAAAAAAGACCGAGTAATATAAATGAATGAAGATATTGAACTAATCAATTATATTGAAACACAAACCCACATTCTATTGAATCCTTGCTTTTTTATATTTTAAGAAAGCGAGGACTCTCCCTCTGCAAAGCGTCAGTATCCACACGTGATTGGACAACAAGTCAAAGCTTTATAACCCTGACCAAATGGATGTATGTGTTAAGAAGAACTCAGTGAGGTCAACAGCCTCCTCTGCTCTGCTCCAGAGAGAAGACTTGAAGTCCCCTGCTCTGATCCTCACGGGTTAGATAAGGGTCACCGAAGCATGCAAACGCATCAAGATGACAAAGATGAAGGAAATAATGTAATAATGAAATAATGCTCATTTCCTCCAAAGAGGATTCAAAATGCTGTTTTAAACTGTAAGGTAACCCAAACATCCAAACCTCTTCTCTTTGGTCTGAAAGCAACTTGAGCAAGGCACCGGACCCCCCCCCCCGGGCGCTGTGTGTGTGACCACTACAGAGGGGTTCATCCCTCCCGATTCTATTGAACTAAACGGTGCATCCAACATGTGATGAAAAGGGGGACTGACAGTCTGGTTTCATGATTACAACTTTATCTATATTTATAATGCAGACCATAAGTTCTCACACTTCGAATCAGCGATGATTGCCAAATAATGGCAGCTCAGACTCCAAAATGATTAGCACTAGCTTCCAACAACACACGACTTACATCATCTGTGTCGAACTCGCACAGGGCCTCAACAGGCAGCATCTTCGGGGGGGTCTCCCGACGGTACTTCAGAGGCGAAACCTGCAGGCCGCGCTTCTGAAGAGCCTTCACCCGGTCATCGAAGTGGTCCATGGCCTTAGCTTGGTCCTACACACACAGATTAATACATATTTCATGTACATCTAGGATTAAAAGAATAATGTCACAGCAGGATTTGGAAAAACTTGTCCATACTATAATCTTTAGTAGTCTCGACTACTGTAATGGTGTCTTTACAGGTCTCACTAATATATGAGAAAGCTGCAGCTGATTCAGAACGCCGCTGCTCGAGTCCTCACTAACACTAAGAAAGTGGATCAGTCCAGTTCTGGGGTCTTCACACTGACTTCCTGTGTGTCAAAGGACTGATTTCAAAATACGGCTGCTGGTTTATAAAGCGCTGAATGGTTTAGGCCCAAAATACATGTCTGATCTTTCTCTTTTGCTTTTTAATTTTTTATTTATTTATAGAAGGACCATGCATACAAAAACATTAATCTCAGCAAAGAGAAGAGATGCAATATGCCAGATTATAGCTAATAGCTCATTTCCATCTGTGGTCCTCAGGCAGGTTCATAACAATCAATAAACAAACAATAACATTGCATGATCTCTATCAGTCAAACAATTACAAAGCCTGATTTAAATTCCAGTTGCGAACATAACACTTAGTACACTTAAATAAAATATCTAAGATAGTATGACGATACAGTTCAAATAAAAGAACTCAGATTACAGTGTAATTCATGTTGGCATGACTGGTTGCTTAATATCATTTTTTTGCACCGTAGGAAAACGAGTTAAAATCAGTGCAGGGTTTAAGTTCAACTGGAAGAGTGTTCCAGTGCTCGATGGCCGTAAACCAAAATGCTGACGGTCCAAAGGCAGTGCGCCTCAGAGGGAGGTCAGATCTGCATTTGATGAAGATCTGGAGTTTCTGAAACTCTGCTCACGGCGAAGCTGAAAAAAGCCCCTCAACGTGGTGTTGTAGAATTGTGAATGATTCTGAATACCAATCGAACTCTGGAAAGTAGAACAAGACTATCAAAACTGAACAGTTTGTATTTGGACAGTATATTGCAATGATGGTGTTTTAATGACTTTCTATCCATAACCGTTAAGGCTTGTTTATAAAGACCCTCAGGTGGTCTCATAGCAGTCTTAGTTGCTTGGGACCAGCAGGTTATACAGTAGTGAACATGTGATAGTATCATGGCATGCAAAAAGGTTTTCGATGCTTCTATGGTTCATGAGTTCCTAATATGTTTAAATTTGAAAATGTTATATTTCAGCTTTCTAGTCATGCTTCTAATACAGCTGTCTGGAGAGATACTCACATCCAGCTCTCTGATCAGACCCTCCATCTGATACACGTCTTTGAACTCCGGGTTGTACTTCTGGCTGAGCTCCGTGTCCATTCTCTTCAGCAGGTCCTGAGTGTCCCGCGCCTCCTTGTGGTACTGCGCACACACACACACACACACACACACACACACACACACACACACACACACACACACACACACACACACACACACACACACACACACACACACACACACACACACACACACACACACACACACACACACACACACACACACACACACACACACACACACACACACACACACACACACACACACACACACACACACACACACACACACACACACACACACACACACACACACACCACACACACACACACACACACACACACACACACACACACACACACACACACACACACACCCACTCACACACACACACACACACACACACACACACACACACACACACACACACACACACACACACACACACACACACACACACACACACACACACACACACACACACACACACTGATGAGCTTTAGTTGTTTGTTTGTTTGTTTGTTTGTTTGTTTGTGCGTGTGTGTGTGTGTGTGTGTGTGTGTGTGTGTCACCTTGTGGTACTCGTCCATGTATTTGAGGTGGTTCTCCTCACAGATGAGCAGGTTCAGATACTCCTTCCAGTCAGCGTGCACAGCCTCCGTATGAGCCTGAAAACCAGAATGTGTGTGAGCATGTGATCAGTCAAATTTAAGTGAACACTTTATTTTTGGAGTAAACGGTTTTGAAGTCACATCCCACTCGCAAACACCTCCACCCTGTTAGGGTGAGTGAAGCAGGCAGGACCCAAATGCAGAATAAACAGAAACAATACCTTTATTTCCAGGTGTTAAGGAACAAACAGAACACTACCTTGTGAACACAGTCAACGACAAACAATGAACCAACAAAGACAGACAGAAAAACCAGAACTTAAATACACACAAGACTAATCACACAAACAAGACACAGGTGAGGAGGGAGGAGGGAACACAGGGGCACCAGGTGAACACAATCGGGTCATCAGGGAGGAGGGAACACAGGGGCACCAGGTGAACACAATCGGGTCATCAGGGAGGAGGGAACACAGGGGCACCAGGTGAACACAATCGGGTCATCAGGGAGGAGGGAACACAGGGGCACCAGGTGAACACAATCGGGTCATCAGGGAGGAGGGAACACAGGGGCACCAGGTGAACACAATCGGGTCATCAGGGAGGAGGGAACACAGGGGCACCAGGTGAACACAATCGGGTCATCAGGGAGGAGGGAACACAGGGGCACCAGGTGAACACAATCGGGTCATCAGGGAGGCGGGAACACAGGGGCACCAGGTGAACACAATCGGGTCATCAGGGAGGAGGGAACACAGGGGCACCAGGTGAACACAATCGGGTCATCAGGGAGGAGGGAACACAGACAGACAGCAACAGGCAAGACAGGGGGTGAAGACTTTTCAAAATAAAACACGAAACCAAAGACAGAAAAAGACAAAACACAACACAGACAGATCGTGACACACCCCTCCCAAAAAAAAAACAACATTACTGAATTGCGTGACTCCTAATATCGTTCTTTGTCTTACTTTAATTTTGGCATAAAGCTGTATACCCAGGGATGTACAGAAGTATTTCTGGATAACCTCCATACTAATGATTCTCAGGCAACTTCTAAAATGTAAGTTTTTTAACTTCAAAAGGAATACATTCTGGGAAAGTTTAAGTCTCTCAAAATATGTTAATCATATACGTGTGTTCAGAATTGAGTTATGACTCAGCGAATGGGTAGCTCAAGCACCTCAATGTCATCCATGAGCTGTGTGCGACACAATGCTGACTGTGGGGATCAACAATCAGCAGCCGGACTACAATCACCTCTAAGGCCCCCAGAGGTTGCGCTAGACTTTTTCCGCTGGCCGTCAATTACCTGTCGGCCTGGGGGGGGGGGGGGGAACATGCTCGTGAACTGTCAACGGGGGAGGGGGCAGTTCACATGCACCGTGTTATGCATGGCTGCTGCACCTCGCGGGAGCGTAAACTCACAGACATTTCAATGATCTGTACGGCACAGTTAGGTTTGGAAACGGTATCATTTCCTTCTTGGAGGGCGAGCATAACACGGCGTAACACCGGAGCCTCGCTGCGGGGAAGCTTTGGCGCTGTTCCGAGTTTGTTCTAATCTGTCAAAATGACGGACTGCTTTCAGATTTGTCCGTCATTGTTAAAAAAAATTCGTCATAGACGGAACATATTCGGTTAACGCGACCTCTGAAGGCCCTGTCCCTGAACCTCTCCACCCCCCCCCCCCCCATCCCAACATGGAGGCCTCACCGTTGGAACTCCTCTCGTTTGACCATGTAGCAGCTTTAGGTCACATGGCCTACGACACCTAGATGAGACTTTAAGTCTGAGGGCCAGTGACGACGGTAACTTCGTCACTGTGGACTGACGGCTTCGGGCCTGGTAACTCAGCACTTTAGTGAACAGTTTTGCACTTTATTAGCGTGATTGCACAGTACCGTTTGGCATGGCCTATTTGCACATTTTATATAATTTATACTAATTATTGAGATAGTATTTATTAAAGGATTAAACCGTATTGATTGAAATGTGGTCTGGCAGGTGCTGGTCGGGTCCTCGGCTCCGCCTGACAAGATAGGGGAGTTAGTGCTTATGCTGGGGTAGAACGACAGCGTTAAGAATAATCCGGGTGCACATAATATGTGGGGGTGTGACATCATAGCGTTAAGTGGCAGTAATTGTTTAAGTGCTGACTGCGTTTAGTTGGGTTTGTATGTGTGTACTTCTGTTCAGTTATAAGTTTGTGTTTGAAAAGTGTTCCCCCTCCCCCTATGTCTGTTGCTGATTGTGTGCACCTGGTGCCCTGTGTTGTCTCCTCCCCCTCACCTGTGTCTAGTGGCTGATTAGAGTGTGTGTATTGAGGCTCTGTTTCCCTGTCTGCTGGAGGCAGGGAGTGTGTGTGAGATCCTGGTGGCTGCAGGCTGGGCTCACGTGAACAGCAGCAGCAGCAGCAGCAGGATTGAGGCTGTGTGTGTAATGTGTTCGTGTTTTAATAAATGCCCACACCGGGTTGTATTTTTGGACGCTCTGCCTCCTTGCTTGGTCGGGCCACTCAATTGTCAGCTTCACAAGGCCTCTGAACATACATAAATACAAACAGTCCAAGAAGTCTGTACCATCATACGGGGAATAAAGGGAAGCATTGAGAATACACATGATGGGTTCTGCTGCTGAGCCTGTACCTCGATGACGTTCTTCCCTGGATGGTCCGATGCTATCAGCTTCTCTCCGTCGTCGTTCAGTTTGGTGATGGTGGCCTCTTTGGACTCAAGACATTTACCAATGAAGTTCTGTTGGGGCAATGCAGATAAGTAAACAGAGGATCACATGTTGTATGTGTTAGTGTGTAGCTAGCTGTGAAGTGTGGCTACCTCGTACTGCCTCTGGCGGGCGGGGTAGTCGAGGTTGGTGTCGCTCCAGTCGTAGTTGACCCTCTCCTCCGCCTGCTGGTCCATCCAGTACAGCTCGTTGGTGCAGCGCTGCATGTAGTCCCGCAGGCCCAGCAGGTGGCGCTGCCGGCTGCTGGAGCTGGCCTGACAGAGGAAGGAATGTAAGAGCGAGAACACACATTCACATTCCCTGGATGCTACAGTGCTAAGCTAACACATTCTAATATAACAAATGGTATGTCAATATTTAACAACATGAGTAGAGCTAAGTTTTATGGAAGTTCGTTAAAGCAAAAGTAACTCAAACCAGTAAATATTAAACAGTTTTGAATCTTTTTAAAATTGGACATTTTCACCTGAAAGGACAAACAGCATCCTGGTAAAAAGGGGACCACTCTATATTCCCCTTCAGCCAGTACTCTCTTATCTGCAGAGCAGCAGTTTGGATCCAGTATGGCTGTAGTACTCTCTTATCTGCAGAGCAGCAGTTTGGATCCAGTATGTCTGTACTACTCTCTTATCTGCAGAGCAGCAGTTTGGATCCAGTATGGCTGTAGTACTCTCTTATCTGCAGAGCAGCAGTTTGGATCCAGTATGGCTGTAGTACTCTCTTATCTGCAGAGCACCAGTTTGGATCCAGTATGTCTGTAGTACTCTCTTATCTGCAGAGCAGCAGTTTGGATCCAGTATGTCTGTAGTACTCTCTTATCTGCAGAGCAGCAGTTTGGATCCAGTATGTCTGTACTACTCTCTTATCTGCAGAGCAGCAGTTTGGATCCAGTGTGTGTGTGTCTGTCTGTCTGTCTGTCTGTCTGTCTGTCTGTCTGTCTGTCTGTGTGTGTGTGTGTGTGTGTGTGTGTGTGTGTGTGTGTGTGTGTGTGTGTGTGTGTGTGTGTGTGTGTGTGTGTGTGTGTGTGTGTGTGTGTGTGTGTGTGTGTGTGTGTGTGTGTGTGTGTGGGGTATCTACTTACCAGCAGCTTGGCGTACTTCATCTGGAGGCTACTGACGTATTCCTGCAGAAACAGGGAGAAGGAGAGTGAGCAGGGGAGGGTCAGAGCACCTTTCAAACTGCAAACTACTGTTAAATAATATGTTGCTAATATTATTTAGTTAGCATTACAGTACGTTTTGAAACTCTAATAAATAAGGCAACATATAATATCCATCTCAAACTATATTTTTGAATCAACCAACACAGTTATAGTTATAATTCTTACATGTTTTATATATTTTGAAGTAGCAATACTTAAGTAATGTAGAAACATTTGAGCAAACAAAGAAAAAGAGGGGACAACATTGTAAAAGATAACTTGAACAAAGTGGGACACTATGAAGCATGTATGTATTCTGAGGGTCTAGCGCTGTACCTTGTCTCCGCCGGAGGAGATGTGAGGGGCGAGAGCCTCCACCTCGCTGTGGAAGATGTTGTGCTCCTCCACCTCGTTCTCCACCGACGGCAGGTCCTGGCCAAAGCCCTTGTTGTTCAGGTTGTCCTGAGCAGGGAGACAGCACGTGAGTCCTCTGGTCTGGCTCATGCTCACTTCCCTTTTTTAATAATGTTTAAATTGCCAAGCATATCGACAGTGCAGAAGTGTAACGCTAAGATGTTAGGAAACAGCTACTTAAAGACACAAGCACCACTATTATTCATCTAGAGTCTCGATGCGTGCAACTGATGAATTCAATCCAATATTCACTCTCTTCTTATGAGAGGGCGGGATCATCCTTTTGAAACAATGACTCAAAAGAAACAGCAAGGTAACACAAGGAAATGGTTCAGATGACGACATAGCAAGACACTGTGGAACAAGAGGTGTTGTCCTCTAGTCCTGAGTGACCTCTATGAAGGTCATGCTTCCTACCAGCTTCTCATCCATCATGTTGCCCCAGTTGATGCTGGGCAGGCCCTCGGTACGGGTCAGGTGGTAGATCCGGTCGTGGTCCTCCTTCAGCTTCATCACCTTCTCTCTCAGCTGCCTCATGCTGAACACACACACACACACACACACACACACACACACACACACACACACACACACACACACACACACACACACACACACACACACACACACACAGCACAATGTTTTCTTTTCCTCTTCAGCCTTATATTGTCTGTGTGCACTGACTGAAAGACCAACAGTTCCTTCTGTCCATCATGTCCAACAATGTGAAGCCCCATCTAACAGCTGGCTCATTTAGGCTGACAGCGGTCTTCTGGCGTTAGCCGCTCTGCTGCACTCACTTTCTATCTCAACACACAATACTATTTCCATGTTACTGTCAGTTCTCAGATAGCTGTTTGGTTCAGAGGACCAGGCCTTCAGAGGACCAGGCCTTCAGAGGTCGTGTCTCCACTCGGTGCAAAGCATCTCTTCTCCGTGTATCTGTTGTCTGGGATATCTACAGTGCTCTCAGTCTCAATCCTTCCACTTTGTCACACTTATATACAGATTTTAACTTCAATATAAATATTTATATTCAATTTATTGTATTTTATCTTTGTATTTACTTCTTTATTTTAAGTGCAGCAGCTGGATAAATGGAGTCGGGATCTGGATAGTAATGTGTAATGTCGCATAGCACCAGGCCTGGGGAGTGACAGACGACATGTAACGGGCGAAGTCATCAGGATACAAAAAAGGCAACTGTTACATACATTGTATTTAAATGGGGATTATTATTATTACAATGTTTTAATTTGTTTTCTAATAAAGAATTATATATTAAAGGTAGACTCACTATTTAGATGTTCTTTTTGCTTCGTAAAAAAGTAAGCAAAAAGCAACTGGTTATATATTTCTTTATCTGCATTGCATTTGATATCGAGGGAATCCAAAAGTAACTTGAGTTTTCAGGTGACATTACTTTTATATCGTGATACTCAGATTTGTTTTTTTCACAGGTTACTAGTAATTGTAACGGAGTACATTTTGAATGTAACCCCCCAACCCTACGTGGTCCAGTATAGTTTGAGGTGGGGGAGTACTCACTCCTTCTCGATCATCTCGGCCTGGGGGTGCTGCAGCCGCTTGGCGTTGACCGCGTTGTCGTCCAGCCCGTTCAGCAGGTCCAGAGACACCAGAATCCTCTTGTTGGTGTCATCCTGGTACAGAGGCTGCTTCCCCTCGTTGATCTTACTCACATCCTACACACACACACACACACACACACACACACACACACACACGCGCGCGCGCGTTGACACACACATCACTCACATTGTGTTGCCAGATCTGTGAGGAAGACGCACTGTACCTTGTTGAGGTTCAGCTCGATGTCATAGCTGTTGTTCTCCACTTTGTCAGCATTCTTCTGCAGCTTGTCGATCAGAGCGCTGAGCTCTATGGACGGAGCGCTGCAGGACAAACACAGAGTCGGTTACACTTTCTGTTGCCGGGGCTAAAGGTCCAGTAAATGAAGTTGCTACATTTGGCTAAATGGAAAATAAGTACAAATGTAATTAAAACTTTGATGAATTCCAAAAAAGAGTTGAGGTTCCATGATATTTAATGAAGACAATAAAACACTATTACTTAAGAAAGACCACAGCTTGTGTTTGAATAAGAACACCCGTAGCAGGTTAGATGGGTCCAGATGACTCATTGGAGTGTGTCCCCATGGTATCTACGTTATAGCTGTTAATGGCTTTGAGTCACAGTTTGGCTTCTTCTCGGAGCCCGGCCCTCTTCACAGATAACGACCCACCGTGTCCACTGCCTGGTAGCTTAGGACGCCTGCAGGCCGCAGGGCTCCTCAGGGTAACAGACTAACTGAGCAGGTCTTATTCTCGTGTCATGCAGCGGACGTAATCCTCCCTCAGTGTAATGTGTGCCATGTGCTGACGGGTGTGTCACAGTCACAGTGAGTAGCGTGTAGGGTTAATATGGAGCACCGTTTGCTCTCCTTCACAACTTTCTAAGAGAAACTAAGAAATAACACAAATATGTTGAAGGTCATTTGGAGTGGACCTATCACGTGTGGGCTCAGAACAGGCTCATAATACACACGTGCACACAGGAGGATCCACACTTGTGTTTTCAATGCACACACATGTGTTCCGTTTCATATACATGTAAATACAATCCAAATACAGAAAAAAGTTTTACATGTGTATTTTTGATCCTCACATATTAGTTTTCCGTTTAAAACCTCTGCACCTGCAAACACAAACCGCTTTCTGTGCACGGATCGCTGGGCATTCGTGTGTGGGTTTTTGAGACTCTCCTGACGGTCACCCGATTCGTACTTACCAATGTAATGTACTTGTAATTTTTTCTATCTATAGCCAATCAGATGTCTCCTTCATTCTAAGCCAATCACATGAGCGCGCCCCCACGAGGGTAGATTTCTTGCGTTCATGACGTAGCACTTCATGTACGCATTTTGCGCAGTCCGGTCAGCTCGCTAAACAGAGGGCGGAGCTTCAGGTGATCATGCAGAGCTGCGTGTCTCCGTCAGACTCAGCAGCTGATCTGAACTCTCTCTCGCGTCCGGTTACACTTCACTCGCGTTCATGTCCATATCGATCAGATCCAGCTCTCCTGATCGGCCTTTATAGAGAGCACCGATCAAACTATTAAGAGTGAGTATCGGCCGATAATGACCGGCGGGGCTCCCCCCGTTGACAGGTCACTGTCTAGCACTGGCTTCGTAGTGCACTGATCGATTAGGCTAAGCTAACCTGTAGCTGCTCCCTCCACACTCACAACAACTTCATGCAGACATAAATAAAGCAGCTGTATTCGCCATACAGGAAACACACATTTAAAACGGTTTTGCCTTCCGTTTTTGTGTACACAAGCATTCATCAATGGTCCGGAAAGTGGCGCTGTACCTTAATAATATAAAGGCTTGTATTTGCGTGAATTTCCTGTTCGGAAAGTGGCGCTGTACTGAGAGTGGAGGTGTCCTGAGATTAGCGCCTGCAGGCAGGCTCCATGGACCTGTCAGCTCCGGACTGCGCAAAATGCGTACATGAAGCGCTACGTCATGAACGCAAGAAATCTACCCTCGTGGGGGCGCGCTCATGTGATTGGCTTCGAATTGAGGAGACATCTGATTGGCTATAGATAGAAAGAATTACAAGTACGAATCGGCTGACCGTCAGGAGAGTCTCAAAAAACCCACACACGAATGCCCAGCGATCCGTGCACAGAGAGCGGTTTGTGTTTGCAGGTGCAGAGGATTTAAACGGAAAACAAATATGTGAGGATCAAAAATACACATGTAAAACTTTTTTCTGTGTTTGGATTTTATTTACATGTTTATGAAACGGAATACATGTGTGTGCATTGAAAAACACAAGTGTGGATCCTCCTGTGTGCTTGTGTGTATTATGAGACTGTTCTGAGCCCATAATCATGCTATATTTGAATAATATATTGTAGGGCCATACCTATATAAAACTCCGGCTCGGAGCTGGAGCTGAAAGGTGCCGGTTTTTCCTGTTCACACCGCAGCGGCGCCGGCTCTTAGCTCCGGAATCGGGTTCACTTCCAGCTCCAAAAAATTGTCGGTCTAGAGGCAAGAGCTTCGGAGCTAAGAGGTGGCGTCGCTTACGTCGAGGCGTGCAGGAAACTAAACCCACCTCCCCTGAACATGGGTCGACTGTCAGCCTGCCTACAAGCAGTAGTGCTTATAAACACACTTTATAAAGTCAGGCAGCACTAACCAGGCTTCGTGTGATTCTGTTTATCTGTACCTTACTTTGACCATCCGTTCACTGTTATCGATCATTGTGGAGAGAGGCAGACGTGTTGTTTTGTATTATTGCAGCTATCGGATGCAAGTAGTCAGTTTAGCTTCGGTTGCTATGCCAACATCACCCGTTTTATACCAGAGAAACTTTCATAACAGCGTTGTGATTTTTTGTGATTGTTGTGTGCCTCTTCGAGGTTGGTATGTCTGTTTGTGTCTCCTGGGCGTCTGTTTGTCGCTACGTTCATTAGTTGATCCATTACATCTCTGCTGGAGGCTCTGAGCCCTGTCGGCCAAAGGAGAGCACTTTGATTTCAAACAGTTCCTCTGGATACCCGCCTTGTTTACTACCTTCAAATAACAGTAAACCGTAACAGGCCTAAACTAGCCTTTCACTTTATTGTTTGGGTGCACAGAGAGGCACTAATCCCCAGCTTCAGGAGATAGCCATGTTCAGATCTCATTAGCCTGGCCCGGCCTGAGAGCCGGCCAGATACCTGAGATCACAGCAGCAGACAACTGAATAAGAAGAGGGTGGAGCTGCATTATTCAGATTCCAACACTGCACCTACGTGTGTGTGTGTGTGTGTGTGTGTGTGTGTGTGTGTGTGTGTGTGTGTGTGTGTGTGTGTGTGTGTGTGTGTGTGTGTGTGTGTGTGTGTGTGTGTGTGCGTGTGCGTGTGTGCATGTGTGTGCGTGTGTGTGTGTGTGTGTGCTTGGTTGACAGTGTGAAGCTGTCAGCAGTGAATGAGGATATCTTTAGGAATGCGTCCTTATTGTCTCATGGCCTGATGAGTGGACACCAATGCAATCTACAAAATGCAATTACGTGGTTTAGTATGGACTAACTATGTGCCTGCTACATAAAGTTCTTATTTCTTTAAAAAAAAATGTCTTCTGTTTTGTTAAAATGCATAAAAGAAGAGAACATTCCTCGTATGTGCAAACCTATTTGCCAATACAAGCGATTACAATTCTTTAAGTAAATGAGACTCCATCTCAGAGCCAAGTGCAAAGACTGAGTGGCGTGGCAGGAGAGAGAGAGGGCGTTCCTTTGCTCTCGCAGGTGGGCGTGGCAGGAGAGAGAGAGGGCGTTCCTTTGCTCTCGCAGGTGGGCGTGGCAGGAGAGAGAGAGGGCGTTCCTTTGCTCTCGCAGGTGGGCGTGGCAGGAGAGAGAGAGGGCGTTCCTTTGCTCTCGCAGGTGGGCGTGGCAGGAGAGAGAGAGGGCGTTCCTTTGCTCTCGCAGGTGGGCGTGGCAGGAGAGAGAGAGGGCGTTCCTTTGCTCTCGCAGGTGGGCGTGGCAGGAGAGAGAGAGGGCGTTCCTTTGCTCTCGCAGGTGGGCGTGGCAGGAGAGAGAGAGGGCGTTCCTTTGCTCTCGCAGGTGGGCGTGGCAGGAGAGAGAGAGGGCGTTCCTTTGCTCTCGCAGGTGGGCGTGGCAGGAGAGAGAGAGGGCGTTCCTTTGCTCTCGCAGGTGGGCGTGGCAGGAGAGAGAGAGGGCGTTCCTTTGCTCTCGCAGGTGGGCGTGGCAGGAGAGAGAGAGGGCGTTCCTTTGCTCTCGCAGGTGGGCGTGGCAGGAGAGAGAGAGGGCGTTCCTTTGCTCTCGCAGGTGGGCGTGGCAGGAGAGAGAGAGGGCGTTCCTTTGCTCTCGCAGGTGGGCGTGGCAGGAGAGAGAGAGGGCGTTCCTTTGCTCTCGCAGGTGGGCGTGGCAGGAGAGAGAGAGGGCGTTCCTTTGCTCTCGCAGGTGGGCGTGGCAGGAGAGAGAGAGGGCGTTCCTTTGCTCTCGCAGGTGGGCGTGGCAGGAGAGAGAGAGGGCGTTCCTTTGCTCTCGCAGGTGGGCGTGGCAGTGAGAGAGAGAGGGCGTTCCTTTGCTCTCGCAGGTGGGCGTGGCAGGAGAGAGAGAGGGCGTTCCTTTGCTCTCACAGGTGGGCGTGGCAGGAGAGAGAGAGGGCGTTCCTTTGCTCTCGCAGGTGGGCGTGGCAGGAGAGAGAGAGGGCGTTCCTTTGCTCTCGCAGGTGGGCGTGGCAGGAGAGAGAGAGGGCGTTCCTTTGCTCTCACAGGTGGGCGTGGCAGGAGAGAGAGAGGGCGTTCCTTTGCTCTCGCAGGTGGGCGTGGCAGTGAGAGGAACACCTTGCTCTGAGAACCACCTGAGAGGTAGATTAGTTAACCTTTTGGAACTTGACACTGTCAGTGACTTGTTTCCCCTCACCGCCTGCTACCTGCTGAGTGACAGGAGCAGGTGCTCTGTAGTGTCTGTAAAGGCAGAGAGCTGGAGGACGTGTTGGACACGCAGTGGGATAATGATTTAGAAAGCCAATCAGCCTCAGCCTCAATATGCTCGATGTGTCCAGGGTAAGAAACCAGACTGATCTCTCCACACAACGGAAGCCCAGAGAAAGGGACAGGGAGCAGAGGTGGGAAGTAATTAAGTACACTCAAGTACTGTACTTAAGTACAATGCTGAGATATTTGTACTTTGCTTGTGTATTCCCATGTTTAATGCTACTTGGTACTTCTACTACAAATCAGAGGTACATGGTGTACTTCTACTCCACATGTATTTAATCCCTTTAGTTACTTCACAGATCTGGATGAATGCTGTGAAATATAACCAAGTGTTGAATCAGACTTAGTTCCACCTGGAGTAAATCCACCAGCTACCCTGCAGTCTACAAAGCCATTCAGACTAGCTGCACCTTCACCAGCTTTGAGAACACTTTCATGATCAATCATTATAAAACATATCATATATATTATTCTGAAATGGACCAATCAAACAATCACTACTTTTACTGTCTTTCACTATATTTAGATGAGAATACTTTTCTACTTTCACTTGAGGAACATTTTGAATGTGAAGTATTCTCTGGTACTTCTACTTTTACTCAAGTACCCGATGCGAGTACTTCTCCCTCACAGGTCTTGGTGCAGTGGGAGAGGCCGTTCCTCACATTGTCTCCGAGGAG